>NC_057806.1:182467962-182489409 GCF_018294505.1 Triticum aestivum | reverse complement strand
GCCACACTGCTCCTTGTCGGCGCCGCCACACCGCCCGCCGCCGCGTACCTCGCCGCCCAGCCGCGCCACGGCCGGATCCGGACTCCTTCGCCCCGGATCCACCTCCCAACTCTCTGGCCGCCTCCTTCTTCTTCTCCGACGACGAGCTCCGTCGAGAACTCCAGTGGTCCTCGGTTCACGCCAGATCTGAGAAACCCTAGGTCGAATTTTGCCTGTCTTTTTTCTGCATATTATTTTAGCTATGTTCATCAGGCTATATGTCATCATCCGTCGCTCCGTTCTGCGCGTGTGAGATATCAAAATGTTTGTTAGGATGTCCACTTCATTTCATTCCATTGCATGATGCTTGTTTGAGTCCATATTGACGCCTAAAATGCTGTTGCAAGAGTGCTACAAAATGTTAGTTTCTGTTTCTTAACAGATTATGGGAATTTGTCATTTTTGCCATGATTATTGTGTGCGTCCTATGAACTTGAGCCCTACATGTGTTTTGGGCTATGCCATGCGATCTTTACAGGGGTGTATGCCATGTATTTTTGTGATCAGTGTGGTGACAAGCACAAGCATGCAAAGTAGCTCTCGTGATGTTGCTGATTTCAGGGACTTAGAATTCTTCTAAGTCATTTCCCTGATGTTATTTTTTATGCCATGTATTCATGTTGCTACAGAGTGATCCATGCCTCTTTTGAGCATGTTCAGTAAGGATGATTTTGAGATATTGTTATGTTCTATCCATCCATGTCTTTGTTTTCAATTATGGAGTACCCTAGCATGACTCAATCTTTCTCTACTTTTGCTATAAAATTTTCCTGGCAGATTGTTTACGTGTTAATCAATTTTGCCGAGGTTGTTGTAGTTGATCCATGCATGCTATGAGATTGTTCTTGCCATGTTTAGCTTCTTGAACATGTCTTCTTGCTGGGTGTATGCTTAGTTTTTCATGAAATGCCTTGTGGTGAGTGCATCGAGCTCGCAAACATGCCTACGTAACTCGGTTTTTGCCATGTCCAGTTTTCTGCCAAGTCTGAATCTGTTAACGAAACTTGCTATGTTTACATGGGTGCCATCATATTTTCTGATCCTTTTTGGCTTATGGTCAGTATGGGACTTTTGTTACATGCTTTGAGTAGATTCATGCCATGCCTTGCTTTGCCATGATATGTTCCTGTAGCATGTTGTTATCTTGCTCTAAACATTGCTTCCTGATGTTAAATCCTGACGTGTTATTATGGTCAGTATGGGACTTTTGTTACATGCTTTGAGTAGATTCATGCCATGCCTTGCTTTGCCATGATATGTTCCTGTAGCATGTTGTTATCTTGCTCTAAACATTGCTTCCTGATGTTAAATCCTGACGTGTTATTTTCACTAAGTCTGAGATGTTGTTATCTTTTGCACTTTTGCCATGCTTGTTTGAACCTGCTATTGTGTTATTTAGCCATAGCTTAGTGTTCATATTTTCTCTAGCATCTTGAGTGGGTCACTGCCATGTGCTTTGTTGCTATGTTAGAGTGCAGTAGCTTATTTTCTTGTTGCATTCTAGATGGCGTTGTGCTGTTAATCACAGAATAGTGTCATTATTGTTTTGCTTCCCATTTGCAAACCGTGCATCCGATTCCGGTGATCTTTATATCGATTTTGACCGAAATCAAATCATCTTTCCAGCGGCGCTCTTGGTTTGCCAAGTTGAGGCCTGGTTCAATCTTTTCCTTCTGGAGAACGCATATGCATTGAATATCACATCCCGCATATCATGCCATGTTTTGCATCATGTTGCTTGTGCATTGCACCGTGGTTGATTGTGGTTCATTTTGCTTGTGTTCTTGTGTTGGGTAGAGCCAGGAGACGAGTACGTGATTGAGGAACCCGTTGAGTACACATACGAGGATCAAGCTTACATCAACTCAGAGAACTTTGCAGGCAAGATGACCATACCCTCGAAATCACTTCTATCTTTGCTTGCTAGTTGCTCGCTCTATTGCTATGTCTATGCCGCGATACCTACCACATGCTTTATCATGCCTCCAATATTGCCATGTCAAACCTCTTACCCACCTTGTCCTAGCAAACCGTTGTTTGGCTATGTTACAGCTTTGCTCAGCCCCTCTTATAGCGTTGCTAGATGCAGGTGAAGTTTGGAGTTTGTTCCTTGTTGGAACATGATTATTGTTGGGATATCATTATTATATCTTGTTTACTTTAATGCACCTATATACTTGGTAAAGGGTGGAAGGCTCGGCCTTATGCCTGGTGTTTTGTTCCACTCTTTCCGCCCTAGTTTCCGTCATACCAGTGTTATGTTCCTTGATTTTGCGTTCCTTACGCGGTTGGGTTACAATGGGAACCCCTTGACAGTTCGCCTTGAATAAAACTCCTCCGGCAAGGCCCAACCTTGGTTTTACAATTTTGCTACCTAAGCCTTTTTCCCTTGGGTTCCGCGGACTCAAGGGTCATCTTTATTTTAACCCCCCCCCCCCCGGGGGGGGGGGGCCAGTGCTCCTCTGGGTGTTGGTCCGAAATGGGCAACCTACCGGGCCACCTCAGGGCAACTTGAGGTTCGGTTGTTACTCATAGCTTGACCTATCTGGTGTGCCCTGAGAACGAGATACGTGCGACTCCTATCGGGATTTGTCGGCACATCAGGCGGCTTTGCTGGTCTTGTTTTACCATTGTCAAAATGTCTTGTAACCGGGATTCCTAGTCTTATCGGGTCGTCCTGGGAGAAGGAATATCCTTCATTGACTGTGAGAGCTTGTGATGGGCTAAGTTGGGACACCCCTGCAGGGTTTTGAACTTTCGAAAGCCGTGCCTGCGGTTATGGGCAGACGGGAATTTGTTAATGTCCGGTTGTAGAGAACCTGAAACTTAACTTAATTAAAAATGAATCAACAGCGTGTGTAACCGTGATGGTCTCTTGTTAGCGGTATCCGGGAAGAGAACACGGTCTCGTGTTATGCTTGAACGTAAGTAGTTCTAGGATCACTTCTTGATCATAGATTCTCGACTGTGCTTTGCCTTCTCTTCTCGCTCTCATTTGCGTAAGTTAGCCACCATATATGCTAGTGCTTGCTGCAGCTCCACCTCATACCTTTTCCCTACCCATAAGCTTAAATAGTCTTGATCGCGAGTGTGTGAGATTGCTGAGTCCCCATGACTCACAGATTACTTCCAAAACCAGATGCGGGTGCCGATGATGCCACTCTAGGGGATGCGACTGAACTCAAGTGGGAGTTCGATGAGGACTCGGGACGTTACTACATTTCCTTTCCAGACGATCAGTAGTGGAGCCCTGTTGGGGCGATCGGGGATCTTATGCATTTGGGGTTGTCTTTATTTTGGTTCCGTAATCGGACCTTGATTGTACTATGGATGATGTAATGCTATATTTATGTATTGTGTGAAGTGGCAATTGTAAGCTAACTTTGTACCTCTTTCTTGTTTAGTACATGGGATGTGTAAAGATTACCCCTCTTGCGACATGCCTACAATGCGGTTATGCCTCTAAGTCGTGCTCCGAAATGTGGGAGATATATTCGCATCGTGGGTGTTATAATGCCCCGGGAAGGCATCCCCTCTTTCATCTTCGTCTATCGGTAACTTTACTCGAGGCTATATTTTTATTCACCACATGATATGTGTTTTGCTTGGAGCGTCTTGTATGATTTGAGTCTTTGCTTTTTAGCTTGCCACAATCATCCTTGTTGTTCACACCTTTTAGGAGAGACACGGATGAATCGTGATTTATTTGAATACTCTATGTGCTTCACTTATATCTTTTGAGCTAGGCAATTTTGCTCTAGTGCCTTATATCTTTTTAGAGCACGACGGTGGTTTTATTTTATAGAAATTGATGAACTCTCGTACCTCACTTATATTATTTTGAGAGTCTTTAAAAACAGCATGGTAATTTGCTTTGGTTATAAATTTAGTCCTAATATGATAGGCATCCAAGAGAGATATAATAAAACTTTCATATAAAGTGCATTGAATACTATGAGTAGTTTGATTCCTTACGACTGTTTTGAGATATGAAGATGGTGATATTAGAGTCATGATAGTAAGTAGTTGTGAATTTGAGAAACACTAATGTTAAAGTTTGTGAGTCACTTAGCATGCACGTATGGTGAACCGTTATGTAACGAAGTTGGAGCATGAGATATTTTTTTATTGTCTTCCTTATGAGTGGCGGTCGGGGACGAGCGATGGTCTTTTCCTACCAATCTATACCCCTAGGAGCATGCGCGTAGTACTTTGTTTCGATGACTAATAGATTTTTGGAATAAGTATGTGAGTTCTTTATGACTAATGTTGAGTCCATGGATTATACGCACTCTCACCTTTTCGCCATAGCCTCTCTAGTACCGCGCAGTTTTGGCCGGTACCATAAACCCATTGTTTACCTTCCTCAAAACAGCCACCATACCTACCTATTATGCATTTCCATCGCCATTCCGAGATATATTGCCATGCAACTTTCCACCGTTCTGTTTATTATGACACGCTCCATCATTGTCATATTGCTATGCATGATCATGTAGTTGACATCGTATTTGTGGCAAAGCCACCGTTCATCATATTTTTATACATGTCGCTTTTGATCCATCTCACATCCTGGTACACCGCCAGAGGCATTCATATAGAGTCATATTTTGTTGTAGTATCGAGTTGTAATTTTCGAGTTGTAAGTAAATAAAAGTGTGATGATCTTCATTATTAGAGCATTGCCTGTGTGAGGAAAAAAAGAAAGGCCAAATAAAAAAAGGCCCAAATGAGAGAAAAAGAGAGAAGGGACAATGTTACTATCCTTTTGCCACACTTGAACTTAAAAGTAGCACCATGATCTTCATGATAGGGCGTCTCCTATATTGTCACTTCCATATAGTAGTGGGAATTTTTCATTATAGAACTTGGCTTGTATATTCCAATGATGGGCTTCCTCGAAATGCCCTAGGTCTTCATGAGCAAGCAAGTTGGATGCACACCCACTTCGTTTTATTTTTTGAGCTTTCATAAACTTATAGCTCTAGTGCATCCGTTGCATGGCAATCCCTACTCACTCACATTGATATCTATTGATGGGCGTCTCCATAGCCCGTTGATATGCCTAGTTGATGTGAGACTATCTCCTTCTTTTGTCTTCACCACAACCACCTTCTATTCCACCTATAGTGCTATGTCCATGGCTCACACTCATGTATTGCATGAAAGTTGAAAAAGTTTGAGAACATCAAAAGTATGAAACAATTGCTTGTCTTGTCATCGGGGTTGTGCATGATTTGAATATTTTGTGTGATGAAGATGGAGCATAGCCAGACTATATGATTTTGTAGGGATAAGCTTTCTTTGGCCATGTTATTTTGAGAAGACATAATTATTTTATTAGTATGCTTGAAGTATTATTGTTTTTATGTCAATATTAAACTTTTGTTTTGAATCATACGGATCTGAACATTCATGCCACAATAAAGAGAATTACATGGATAAATATGTTAGGTAGCATTACACGTCAAAAATTCTGTTTTTATCATTTACCTACTCGAGGATGAGTAGGAATTAAGGTTGGGGATGCCTGATACGTCTCCAACGTATCTATAATTTTTGATTGTTCCATGTATTATATTATCTGTTTTGGATGTTTTATATGCATTAATATGCTATTTTATATGATTTTTGGGACTAACCTATTAACCTAGAGCCCAGTGCCATTTTCTGTTTTTTCCTTGCTTTAGAGTTTCACCGAAAAGGAATACCAAACAGAGTCCAAATGGAATGAAACTTTCACGATGATTTTTCTTGGACCAGAAGACATCCAGAGGACTTGGAGTACACGTCAGGGAAGCCACGAGGCACCCACAAGGACGGAGGGCGCGCCAAAGGGCGTAGAGCGCCCCCCACCCTTGTGGGCCCCTCATGACTCCACCGACCTATTTCTTCTGCCTATATATTCTCAAACACCCCAAAACCATCTAGGGGAGCCACGAAACCACTTTTTCACCGCCGCAACCTTCTGTACCCGTGAGATCCCATCTAGAGGCCTTTTCCGGTGTCCTGCCAGAGGGGGATTTGATCACGTAGGGCTTCTACATCGACACCATTGCCTCTCCGATGAAGCGTGAGTAGTTTACCACAGACCTACGGGTCCATACCTAGTAGCTAGATGGCTTCTTCTCTCTCTTTCATTCTCAATACCATGTTCTCCTCGATATTCTTGGAGATCTATTCGATGCAATACTTTTTGCAGTGTGTTTGCCAAGATGCGATGAATTGTGGACTTATGATCAGCTTATCTATGAATATTATTTGAATCTCCTCTGAATTCTTATATGCATGATTTGATATATTTGCAAGTCTCTTCGAACTATCGATTTGGTCTAGCCAACTAGATTGGTTTTTCTTGCAATGGGAGAAGTGCTTAGCTTTGGGTTCAATCTTGCGGTGTCCTTTCCCAGTAACAGTAGGGGCATCAAGGCACGTATTGTATTGTTTCCATCGAGGATAACAAGATGGAGTTTTCATCATATTGCTTGAGTTAATTCCACTACATCATGTCATCTTACTTAATGTGTTACTTTGTTCTTCATGAACTTAATACTCTAGATGCAGGCAGGAGTCGGTCAATGTGTGGAATAATAGTAGTAGATGCGGAATCGTTTCGGTCTACTTGACACGGACGTGATGCCTATATTCATGATCATTTCCTTAGATATCGTCATAACTTTGCGCTTTTCTATCAATTGCTCGGCAGTAATTTGTTCACCCACCGTAATATTTTCTATCTTGAGAGAAGCCTTCAGTGAAACCTATGGCCCTCGGGTCTATTTTCCATCATATAATCTTCTATTTTCCATCATATAAGTTTCCGATCTACAATTTTAGTTTCCTATTTACTTTTGTTACAACCTTTTACTTTTTGATCTATAAACCAAAAATACCAAAATTATTACTTTACCGTTTATCCATCTATATCAGATCTCACTTTGCAAATAACCATGAAGGGATTGACTACCCGTTTGTCGCGTTGGGTGCAAGTTGGTGTTTGTTTGTGTAGGTATTCGGTGGCTTGCGTTATCTCCTACTGGATTGATACCTTGGTTCTCAAAACTGAGGGAAATACTTACTCTAGTTTGCTGCATCACCCTTTCCTCTTCAAGGGAAAAACCAACGCAAGCTCAAGAGGTGGCATCGGACGCTCCATTCTACCGGTCTATTGTTGGTGCTCTCCAGTATCTGATGCTCAGCCGACCAGACTTGTAGTACACTGTCCAGCAGGTGTGTCTCCATATGCATGCCCCTCGTGACTCTCATTGGACGCTTGTGAAACGGATTCTCCGCTATATCCGTGGCACGATGTCACTTGGACTCACCCTCACAGCATCCCCCTCTATGTGGCCTATTCTGATGCTGATTGGGCTGGATGCCCTAACACACGTCGCTCCACTTTCGGCTACTGTGTCTACCTCAGTCCCTCCCTTGTCTTGTGGTCGTCCAAGCGACAACCTACAATGCCACGCTCTAGCGCGGAGGCCGAGTACCAAGCAGTGACTAATGCAGTTGTCGAGTGCACCTGGCTTCGACAGCTACTTCAGGAGTTGCATCACGATATCTCACAGGCCGCGGTTGTCTACTGTGACAACGTCTCTATGGTGTATCTTTTCGCCAACCCCGTTCATCATCGCCGGATGAAGCACATCGAGCTGGACATCCACTTTGTGCGTGAACAGGTAGCCCTTGGACGCATTCTGGTTCTTCATGTTCCGATTGCACAACAGTTCGCCGATGTGATGACTAAGGGACTGCCTACTTCCACCTTCGAGGAGTTTCGTTCCAGTCTCTGTGTCTCTGACGACGCTTCAACTGTGGGGGGTGTTGAATATATTGTGCATGTATATTGTGTCGTAGGCCCACCTCCTAGTTTTCCTGTATAGTTGAGGTTGTGGCCCCGTCTTGTACATCTTATATACGTGCCTAGTGCACCCGATCAATACGTTGTGTGTTGCATGCCCTAAACCTAGTCTTCTACATCGGGCATTGTTTCTAGCATTTCGTCGGGTGCGAGTTCCAGCATGTCGGACACTGGTTTCGACACATCGAACATGAAATCGTAGCTTCTGGTGCGGGAAATTGCAACTCCGCGCACCAACAGTTCTAGCACTCCAAGGGTCGGGTTGTAGGTTCTTTCATAACCGATCGTAGCTCCTGGTGTGGGCGGGCTCAACATCACGTGCCACTGCTCATAGATCCCGGTGTGGTGGCTGTAGCTTCTCCACTCACCAGATGATGGTATCGCGGGGGTAGCCGGGTGAAGGTCCCGCTATGGCCGACGACATAACCCATCCCAGCATCCTGGCTACCGGTCGCAGCTTTGCTGGAGCACGGTCGCAACATCGCCATGCGCTGCCACTACATCCCCATCTCCCCTGGCGTCACCGCAGCTTGCGGGCACTATGGTTGCAGCTCGCGACCACCGTCGTTGTAGCACATGGTAACCGCATCTGGAGCAACCAAGTGCATGGCCATAGCATCCCAGTCATCGTGGTCACCGCATTGTAGCACCCCTCGTCGCTTGTAGCACCTTGTCACCGTGCTTGCGCCGCCCACCCCGTGAGGTTCGTAGCACCCCCTATCACTGCCTGCCCGAAGCTCGCGCGCCATGGACCCATGTCACAGCAGCTTCAAAGAACCCAGGAGGAGCTCGGGAGAGGCCGCACAGGAGCAACACACCATGGAGAAGTTAGTCGTGCGTGATGAGAGGGTGAAGCGCATGGAGTTGTTGGATCCGTTGCAGGCGAGATGGGGCAGAGCGCTACGTAGAAGTCCGTAAGGAGTGGTTTGATCATGGAAGAAAAGAGGACTAACAGGATGTGTGATGAGATAAGGTTAAGATAGGGGACGGGCGGTGTGTGGCCTCAGACGAGTACACGCGTCCCCATAGGAAGCTTTGCATGGTAAGTTGGATCAATGTTAATCCAACACATGGCGTGCGGTCGGTGTAATTGCTTGGCCAGTCGACCAGTTGGCAATGTTTCCCTATTCAACTGGATGTTATAAAGTGATCTGCATCAACAGTGTTATAGGAAAATACCTTCTCAAGGATTTCATGGCCATCATTTTCTTTGAATAGATTACCCTCAAAAAGAAATTTTCTTTGTACTGACTAGTAAGTGTGCACGTGCAACGCACGTCTTGACAAATATTACAACCCTATATGAGAATTCACGTGCATAGATTATGAGCTTACGGAAGTGAGAAACCTAATTTGGGAATCAAATATATCAATACGCACTTTTAGCTTTGACTTACAATAATTAATTCAATATGAAGTTAAAAACTGGAGTTTGAAATATGAACGGCCAAGAAATGTCGTATACGGATCACTTAAAAAAACATCTGCGGTGTTAGAAAGATGTAAATGGATTAAAAAATAGATTTACCGGCACTCAAAGACAGAAAGTAGCTTTTCTAAAAAAAATAACAAATATTTGCAAGAAGGTGAATAATATGATAGATGGTTCTCGATTTTTCTGAAGAAGAAACAAATGTGGAGTACGAAAAATTAACTATCACAACGTCAGTAGCAAACATTGATATGAAATAGATGTATAGTGCCCAAGATGGGTATATTATCAATTGGTCCAAGTTCTCAATTGGCACTGCATGTATATATATTTTTGTCTCGTTGCAATGGAAAAATAGAAGAATTTATGTAAGCGGACTTGCCAATGTTGAGAATAAATATGGTTCTAAACTTCTTCAGATTAGCATAAAGAGCAATCAAGCATAGTTTGTTAAACGGAACAATATCAACTGACACTAATAACTGAATTCTGAAAGAGCATTTTACTTCTACATGCGAGAACAAGTATTAGAAGAATTTGATGTTACCTCAGCAGTGAGCTACACATTAGTGTATTTCTTGCCAATAACAAAGGTCCAGCACTAAATGATACAGTTGTGTATTTCTTGCCAAAAGTTCCTTTAAAAAACCTGTCAGTAAATGCCACTCAAAATTAGATGATCATTACAAAATATTGCAGGATTTCACATCAACTCACTGTAGTACGAAATAGATGCTGGATAGACAAGAAATATTAGGGCATTTACTAACAAAGTATATAGAACAAAAAATGGCTGAACAAAACAGTAGAAGGATAGAACGGTACTCAGTACACCTACTGTACTTAGTAGACATACAAATAAAAACACAAAGAAAGAGTCATGAGTAAAGGAGCAACTGAACATGCGAATAATAGAGGAGTTACTGTAGGCGGGAGTACAGGTGTTCGGCATGGAGAAGGGAATGAGAGGAAGAAGGATTGAGGGGCTAGCAGGACTCGCCTGCGACGCCGTGGCGGTCACAATCACCGCCGTCACGTTGCCTACTTGTTCTCCCCCCTATTTAGTTTGTGTGGATAAAATAGAACGTGGGGGGAGGACTTACACTGTTTATCCTGCGATGCCGGTGTGAGTTGCGACAGTAAAGGGTGGCCACGAACCGGCGGAGCTTGGGGTCATACACGGAGATGCCATCGCCGTGGTAGTGGACGAAGTGGAGAACCAGCAGTGATTTCTCTACCTTTGGGTCCGGCCGAGTAGCGGAGCCGCAGGCAGGCCTGATGCCGAACATGGCATGGATCTCATCGGACGACTTCCCGTCTACCATGGCAGTGACGGTGTTGCACGCGTGGTCAAGCAGGCCCCCATTGTCGAGATCCTTGGAGGTCAAGGAGCATGGCGTGGTCGAGGCCGGGCCGGCGGCGGCCCATCCCGGGTCGGCTTGGGTATGCCTGGAGCAGTGGAGAATCAGGGAGAGGGCAGCAAAGTCGACACGGAGGTGGATGCGGGGGTAGCGCTAGCCGCTGCTTCCGCCGGCCGGGGCATAGGTATGGTACTCGTACCTGATGATCATGTGCTCTAATTGGACGCCGCATTGGCTCGCCTCCGCCTCGGGCACCACCAGGTCCACGCCGTCCAGGTCTAGCCATTGCAGCACCACCATCATCTTCCCAACTTCTTCCAGTTCCTTTTCTTCGGTTGCGTCGACGATGATGGCGACTCCGCCGGGATCGCCCGCCATCTCCTCCTCCGCTCTCATCTTCTCCGGTGATTTATTCTTGCTTTTCTCCTTGGTTATGTTCATGTGTGATCGCTGGAAGTTCCCCATGGCTCCTCAACCTCTCTGCTGATCTGATGAAGTGTGTGGCGCGGGTTAGTGATCCATCCATGATGGAAGGCTTATTATACGGACGAGACAGGGAGATGATTAGATTGTTGTGGCCATCCCTCTTTCCACCATCCCTTTTCCTTCCTTGTTCTGGTCGCCTCTCCGCACCTCATCACCTAGAGCACCTCCCGCGGCGGCGAGTTCGCTGTCCAGGAAGGAGACGGTGCTATCGTGCAGCGAGGGAGCCCTTGTTGTCTTGGAAGGCGGCGTTTGATGCGGTGATGACAGGGAATCGTCGTGATTGAGGGTGAAGGGATCCGTTTGCGCTCAGTTTCCTGTTTCTATGTGCCTTGCGTGATTGTAGGGGCTGCGGGCATGGAGTTTCACATTCCTCCGCGGTGGAGTACAGTCAGTCGTTGTAAATTGCAAAATGCACACCATGAAACAGATTAGGTTAAGGCTAACAGTTAGATTAAGTTTATTGAGTCTAAACGTGCGGTGGTAATGAATTTGTGTACGTTTGTGGGGTGCACGTAAGAAATTTCTTGTTTGATTGTTTATTAGTAAATAAGTAGTAGAGATTTCCATGAATAAAGCAAAAAAGGTAAGTGCATGAAGTTTTTTAACTTTCAGATCTGCGTTGAAGTTGAGTTGTTCAGTTATGTACACTAGTAGAATGCCCGCGCGTTGCCACGGGCCATGGAACTTTTTTTTGCCTATTGCATATATAAACATAATGCACGCCAATTTTATATGTATATAAATGATAGCCCGTAACAATCAATCAAAAAGTAATTCAAAATCACTTCACTTGCGATGTAAAATAATATAGAAAATCTAACTCAACGATATGTACATAGAGCAAAGCAATGATCCAACTAATTATCTCTTACAAACTAAGATTTACTTGATGCATTCCGTACAATGTTAGAATTGTTGTTTTTGCTTAATTTGCATGGTACAATGTGAGTTGCATCTTGTTAATATAATAGAATGTCCGTGCGTTGCCATGGGCTCTTAAAATATTTTGCAAGAGTTATATAAGATAATGCATGTTAAATTTCACACGTACAGACAGCATAACACGGACACAATTAATTAATAATTGAAGTCCACTTCACTTGCAATGTAAATTGATAACAAAAAGAAAAATAACGACATATCTGTGGAACAAATTGAGCGATGTTCCAACTAAACATCTATTACAAAATTATTAAGATCTACTTAATGTGCTTAAGAAATTCTTGCACAATATCAGAAAAGCTGCCTTTAGCTTCATTCCCACGATGTTTTAGCAAGTATAATAAAAAAAGTGTTTCCTCAACTCATACACATCCTGCACAAACAATATATGTAGTTAGTATGAATATTTCATGTTGAAGGTCTTAAAACGTGTAATAGACAATACTCACCATGCAAACTGGTTTGACCAGTTCTTTACGGTTCCACCAAAGCATAAAATGAAAAACAAAATAGCCAGAGACATCCCTGCAATTTTCTAAATTAATAATATAAAAATATAGTTATAATAAAAATAAATGTTTTATTATGAATTCATTACCCGTCAGTGCTCGTTGGAATACCAAATGGAAATAAACGTTGCCATTTAGATATATCAGAATTCCAACCGGGCTGTTTTACTTCGAGTGCTTCTTTGAATTCCCTCGCAAAACTTTTTATTTTCACTACATGCCTCACATTTTTATCCTCTGACAACTGTGATGTACGAATAGGGTCCATAATATATATACGACGTGCCTCTTTGTCGATGACATACAAGATGTATCGACCGATGGATGCATACGGAAAATAAATCTACAAGTGTAGCTATTAGAAACAACAATAGACAAAATACCTTACTTACCATGTTGCACAATGAGATGTTGTTGTCCATCCCAGGCCAGCTCTCAAATGTTGTTCCCAACATGTGAATACTTTTCTTCTCGCGGGACTTTTGACCTCGTGTTGACTCTAGCATCATGGACTAAGTAAAAAAGAAATATTGTTTCAACATGTTGATACTAACGACACGCAGAATGAAGAGTTATGATAACTTACATAAAATCTTAGATCCATGTAATGTATAGGAGGATTTGTGAACAATACTCGCTCGTCACATGCCAGTATACGCGCGGCGGTGTTGAAGCAATCATTGTCCATAGGCTGATCCATGTTAAGTATGCCTTGAAGTTTCTTAAGACTTAAGCCCATTGAACGGGTTTTCGAGCTCCGGACACATTCCTTCCTAAAAATTGGATGGTAAGAATAATAATAATGTATATGCACACATTAAATATTGATATATGATACTTACTCCAAACACATGGCATCATCGATCGACATGATATAGTTGTGGAGCCGGCACATTGATCTGCGGGTATGATGGGGATTGGGGCATGGCGTTTGTCTTTGACTCCGTCTGGAGGCCCCAGCCAAGCTGAGTCTGGGCCACACACCGGTCTGGCACACTCTCAGAGGCCGCCGCCACGGTCTTCCACCGATCCATCTTCAGAGCAGGTACTGGCGCATCAACCTTTTCAGGCATGTCTTCGACGCCACCATGGCACCAAAGAACGCCACCTCCCTACATGTGTCCAACATCAGACATCCGTCGCTGAGACCCTGCTTCGCCATGCCGTCGAGTCTCCACATCGTCGATGTGTGACATGAAACGCCGCTCGATTGCTAAAACCGTCCACTGGTCCCTCGAGCCAATGCACACCTCCAAGAATGGCGCCCCCAAGGTGGGAATGACACGCCCAAGGGGGTGGGACACCTGAGTGTCGCCATCATCTTATCGACTGATCGAGGGTTTCCCTCGGAGATAGCGGAAGGAGACGGGAAATTCACCTCGATGATGCCTCCAAGAAGGAAACCGCCAAGGGTGTCACCATCACCGGCTCTGGCTTGTGCATATGAGGTGACATTGTCTATTTTTCTAACCTTAAATCACTTGTCTTCCTGTTATTCCTCCACCCACTTCTTCTGCCTTATGCAAGCTCGTAACAACGGTTTATGACGCATCCACTTGTAGTTAATCCCCATTTCACCTCCATTCACACACACCATCCTCGGCTAAACGTTATCCTTCCACCAGCTATGGTATAGTCTATAAGCTTAAAAACTAAAATAAAATCTAGACATTTACATGGGCTAAGATAACCTCTTGAACATCGTCCTATATCGTTTGCTCCACCGCTCTGGCGTGCACAAACCAATGACGCTACTATGTACTTCAGCCTCTATAGGGTGGCCCAGAGGTTGTCTGAAAAAAAAGAACCAAAAAGAAAGAAAAATGAGTCTACGTGATAAACTTTTTGATCCACTGCTACGTTATTGTTTCAACTGTGCGGAGGTCGGGTAACAACGTGGCTCATTGTGTCGCTCAGCTGGGGCACCACACTATGTGAACTGCCGTGTGGCTTAGATCAGGTCCAAATGAGATTGATTTGCTATGCATGAACGACTGTATTCCCTTGGGTTGAACAATGAAATCTCTTTTTCTCGCAAAAAGAAAAAGATTAGACATGGGCACTATGTCGTTGGTTCTGCTACTTAATCTTGCATGTATTGTGACAATTTTCTTAGAAAGCATGTAAATTGGAATGATATGAGTACGAAAGGATGTATGTCAGACTTCGCATCCATAAATCGCCAAACGGCTTTTTTGCACACACACACAATCATATTTTCCCCTCTCTATTTCTCAAATCCATGATGTGAGCGTGTTTGTACAACACATATGTAGTCACTGATGTATCATCGCCGGTAGTGGACTCATGACACGCCTCACCGCCTTAAATTATTGCCGCCGGATTTAGTACACATGCAATAGTCGCTGCCTTGCCTAATGTGCATGTGGCCTATCAAGAAGATGAATTGCAGGTGGTTTTCATTTTCAATACGGCAAGTTTTAGAAAGAATCCAAAATTAGCTATGAAGGATTTGTATTAGTGATGACCATAAACCCAAGCTTGCCTAAAGGTATACTGTGTTGTCTTCACCATGGAAATAAACCAAACTCGTATGTTGTACATATGTATGCCTCCATAAACCATTTATTGCGGGAGATCCAAGTTGCCTATCAAAAAATGTATTAGCGTTGGTTCTCTACTAATGTAGAACAAGTCGTTTTCAGGTTCACGCCTTAGGTATCAACATAGCGCGGGACTACTTCCGATCCAGGCAAAGTCTTAACAATGAACACATATACTTCCTCCGTTCCTAAATATAAGTCTTTGTAGTGATTTCACTATGGACTACATACAGAGCAAAATGAGTAAATCTACACTCAAAAATGCATCTACATACATCTGTATGTGGTCCATAGTAAAATCTCTACAAAGACTTATATTTAGGAACAGAGGGAGTACTATACATCTACATCCATCCTAACTTAGAAGCACCAGGGCACACAATTTCTTCCATCTACACTGCTAGTGCATCTATCTGAATATTCTCACACAAAGTCAATCATACGTAGCAACACACTAGGATGGGATAGTGCACCATGGGTTGCAGCAGGCCAGAGTTTCTTGGGAACGTTCCGGCAGTTCCGGCAAGGGGTGCACGAAGGGTTGCCAAGAATATCCCACGGGCGATGGCGGTTCAAGGAAGTCGACCTTGGCAGCATGTGATGTACATGCAGTCGGCAGTCCCACGGCTCAAGCGTATCTGCCAGCATGCATTCATGCATTACCTCTGAAGTATCTTGCAAGGCCAAACATTCATTCAACAAACAAACCATCTAAACGACAAGTTACCAGCTTCAAAGAATTTCCGACAAAAATCAAGACGATGAACAATCGGTGACTTCAGTTCCAAAACACTTTTGACAGTCAGAGTTCCTTCAGTCGTCAATGATCCTTATAATCAGCAGAGGGCTAACTGCACAAGTACATATTTTGATACAGTAGAACGCAAACATCTCATTCAACAAAATATGGACAAAATTTTATAGAACAAAGAGAAGGGAACAGTGCAGTTGGCAGAATTCAGCAGGAATAGGACAATTTGAAATGCACCTGAGTGTTTTGGGAATTCTTCATTTGATTTGTTCACACTTTGATGGCACCTAATAGCATACATACCTGAACTCTGATGAAACACCAGTGCTTGGTTAGGTGTTCTTGATTAAATCTGATCAATAGCCTTAAGCTGAGTTTAGATTCATTGTGTTTCATATAGAGTATTATCATAGCGAGAGTTTGACATACCACCTTCCTCGAAGGAATCTAAACTAACTATGTCACAAAAATGCTCGCGGAATGAAGTGAGATAATCACAATTGAAAAATACCACAACAATTAGTTTGTACTAAGTGCTTATGTAGCCATCGAGGAATATATCGCCATCGATTCACCATATAGAATTAGTCATTGTCGCCATCACCAAAATATAGTTGCAGAAGTCGGTCGAAACTCATGTGATGAAGCCATACTAATCTGAATGTACATGTCGATTGCATGAAAGTAAATTCATTAGCTTGTCATATGGAAAATAATAAAATATACAATGAAATGAAATTGTGCCCCTAGCTGCCCATATTATATGGACTGCATTAATGTACAGTGTAATGCTTGAATAGACAAGTGATAATTCTCTAGAAAAGGACAGCTGAAATAGTACTAATAATGAGTTTAAGACAGACATGCATAAAGATAGAAGAATCAACCTATTAAACATGGTCCAGAGTAAAAAGACAAGGGGAAGAAACATGGTCCAAGTAACCTTTATGTACAGAATATCCACGTATGAAGCACATCCAAATCGACAGTTCAGGAAGCTGCAGTTTCACCAATAATATTATCACATTGCTTTTCTCTACATAATTAATCTATTAATATGATAAAATGCTAACTGTAGCTATTTCTTACAATAAACTCTAACAACAAATTCTCTATGATTGCAAACATTATTGAAATTGCAGTAGCTAAACTAAATGTGATGCATTTTTCTTATTTCTTGCTGGTAGCTACCAAGTACATGAAGAAAGAGGAAAGTACAAAGGACTTCCCCTTTGGCAATCCAATCAGGAGAAAGTAAGAGCTGGCCTTGTTTGTTGCATGCGTTTGCAAATCAGGGAGATGCAAATCACCATGTTAATCACAACTGTCCGAGAAGCACGCACCTGCGATGACGGCCGAGAGATGGATGGAGTCGATGCTGGCGACAAGATCCTCGACAGTAGTTGTGCAGTTGAAGCCTGACAATCATCGTGGCCTCCAAGGCTAGGCCCAGATCTCCGTCACCATTGCTGCTGCTACCAGACACCCGACCCTCCAACGTGTCCACCTCAGAGCGCTCCCCTCCCCTCCGGAATGCCTTGCCTCCCAGTGCCCTCCTCCATCTCTCTGGCATGGCTCCGCACCTCTCCACCTCCTTCTAAGGCGACCTTGTGTGAGGAGTGTAACACCACGAATGTAATTTACCTTATCTGTACTCCAACTCTTGTCGTTTCCGGCACTAAGTTATTTTATTTCTCCGTTGTTGGGTTTTTGTCTCCGTGTGTTTTGTCTTTGTCATCCATCTCTTATCATTCCATCATGTGCATTGCATTTGCATACATGTTCGTCTCATGCATCCGAGCATTTTCTCCGTTGTCCGTTTTGCATTCCGGCGCTCCTATGTCCTCTGGTGGTCCTTTCTACCTCTTTTCGTGTGTGGGCGTTAAATGTTTTCGGATTGGACCGAGACTTGTCATGCGGCCTTAGTTTACTACCGGTAGACTGCCTGTCAAGTTTCGTGCCATTTGGACTTCGTTTGATACCCCAACGGTTAACCGAGGGACCGAAAAGGCCTCGTGTGTGTTGCAGCCCAACACCCTTCCAATTTGGCCCAAAACCCACCTAAACCTCCTCCATCATCTAGAGCGTTCGATCATGATCGCGTGGCCGCAAATCGCACCTCATTTGGAGCTTCCTAACTCCTCCTACCTATAAAACTAGCCCCTCCTCCGAAATTTCGGGTCTCTCCAACCCCTAACCCTAAAAAATCTCATCGCGCCGCCGCCAGACACGTCCGTCCCGGGCGGACAAATCGCGCCGCTGCCCCACACCAGTGGCGTAGCGCCATGTGGCGCCTCACCGCCCCCGCGCCACCGGCCCAGGCAAGCCCATCGCTGGCCCCCGAGGCCCGCACGCCCACCGCCGCCACCTACCTCGCCACGCCGCCTCCCCGCCTCCTTGCACCTCGCCGTCGGCCTGCCGCGCCTTCTCACGCTGCCGCACTTCCCCTCACCGGCCGCCGCACTTCCTTGTTGCCGGCGACCGCTGCTGCAGCTCCGGCCGCCGCACCCGCCGCGCAAGCGCCGCCCGAGTCCGCCGCCCTCCGCCGCGACTCCTCCCCGGCGACCTCTCCTCCGTCCGGCCGCCTCCACCGCCGTCATCTTCGTCGTCTCCGGCCGGCCATCTTCAAAAATCGCGCCCTGCTACTGTAACTCCGGCCGGATCTGGATCTGGAAATCTCGGGTTGACTTTTTCATCCCAAAACCCTAACTTTTTTGCTATCTTTGACATGCAATAACTCTGCATCCGTAACTCCGATTCGTGCGTGTAGCATATCAAAATGTTCATCTCGACGAGTAAATCATTTAGTCTCATTGCATCATTTTAATTTGAGCTCATATTGATGCCCGAAATGCTGTTGGAAGAGGGCTATGTGAGGAATTTGTCAGATATGTTTCAGCAAATGGCCTTTTGTCATTTTTTCCATGATTCATGTGTGCATGCTATGATCCTGGGCTCTACATGTGTTTTTGTTATATGCCATGCCATCTTTACAGGGGTGTATGCCATGTATTTTTGTGATCTTTGTGGTGACTAGCACAAGCATGAAAAGTAGCTTACTTGGTGATGTTGTTTTCAGGGACTTAGAATTTCACCAAGTCCTTGTCTTGTTTTTGTCTTTATGCCATATGTTCATGTTGTTTCCTAGTGATCTGTGCCTCTTTTGAGGATGATCAGTAAGGATGTTTTGTTAATATTGTGGTGCTATATCCATCCATGTCTTTGTTTGCATTTATGGAGCACCCTAGCTTGAGTCAATCAAGCTCTACTTTTGCTATAAAATGTTCCTCGCAGATTGTTAACTTGTTTAGCAATTTTACCAAGCTTGTTGTTGTTGATCCGTGCATGCTATGATGTTGTTCTTGCCATGTCTAGCTTCTATGCCATGTCTTCTTACTGGGTGTATTCTTAGTTTGTCATGCAATGCCTCGTAGAGAGTGCATCGAGCTCGTAAACATGCCTAC
This sequence comes from Triticum aestivum, assembly GCF_018294505.1. Taxonomy (NCBI): domain Eukaryota; kingdom Viridiplantae; phylum Streptophyta; class Magnoliopsida; order Poales; family Poaceae; genus Triticum; species Triticum aestivum. The sequence continues at coordinate 182,469,997 of NC_057806.1, read as the reverse complement.
TTGCTAATCTGTTTGGCATGCTCCAGTTTTTCACTAAGTCTGAATCTGTTTATGTTTTTGCTATGTTCACATGCTTGCAAGTGTATTCTCTGATCCCTTTTGTCTCATGGTCACTAAGGGACTTTTGTTATATGCTTAGAGTAGCTTCATGACATGCCTTTATTTGCCATAATATGTTCCTGTAGTATGTAGTTTTCATGCTCTAAAGTATGCTTCCTGATTATAAATTCCAGACTTGTGTTAATTTCACTAAGTCTGAAACCTGTTATCATTTGCACTTTTGCCATGCTTGTTTGAACCTGTTAATGGATGAATTAGCCGTAGCTGAGTGTTCATCTTTTGTCAAGCATCATGAGTGGATCCCTGCCATGTATTTTGTTGCTATGTTTGAGTGCTGTAGCATATTTAACTTGATGCATTTAGTTGGTCACTCGCTGATTATCGCAGACCGGTGCCATATTTGTTTTGCTTGCCATTTCCAAATCGTGCATCCGATTCCGGTGATCTTTATATCGATTTCGACCGAAATCAACTCTCCTTTCCAGTGGCACTCTTGGTTTTCCAAGTTGAGTCCAGGTTCAATCATTCCTTTGCAAATCTTGCATATGCATCGCATCTCGCATCCCGCATATCATATCATGTTTGCATCATGTTGCTTGGGCATTGCACATGGTTGATTGTGTTCCTTTTGCTTGTTGTTCTTGTTTGGTTAGAGCCGGGAGACGAGTTCGTGAACGAGGAGCCCATTGAGTACGCTTACGAGGATCAAGGCAACTCTGAGAACTTTGCAGGCAAGATGACCATACCCTTGAAATCACTTCTATCTTTGCTTGCTAGATGCTCGCTCTTTTGCTATGCCTATGCTATGATACCTACCACTTGCTTATCATGCCTCCCAATTGCCATGTCAAACCTCTAACCCACCATGTCCTAGCAAACCATTGTTTGGCTATGTTACCGCTTTGCTCAGCCCCTCTTATAGCGTTGCTAGTTGCAGGTGAAGATTGGAGATCGTTCCTTGTTGGAACATGTTTATTGTTGGGATATCACCATATTATCTTGTTTATCTTAATGCACCTATATACTTGGTAAAGGGTGGAAGGCTCGGCCTTATGCCTGGTGTTTTGTTCCACTCTTTCCGCCCTAGTTTCCGTCATATCGGTGTTATGTTCCCGGATTTTGCATTCCTTACGCAGTTGGGTTATAATGGGAACCCCTTGACAGATCGCCTTGAATAAAACTCCTCCAGCAATGCCAACCTTGGTTTTATCATTTGCCACCTAGCCTCTTTTTCCCTTGGGTTTCCGGAGCCCGAGGGTCATCTTTATTTAAACCCCCCCCCCTATAAGACCCCAGATGTAACTTTCCCAATTTGTACTCCAACTATTGCCGTTTCCGGCGTTAAGTTATATTTATTTCCTCGGGTTCGGGTCTTTGTCTCTGTGTGTTGTTGTCGTTGTCATGCATCTCATATCATGTCATCATGTGCATTGCATTTGCATACGTGTTCGTCTCATGCATTCGAGCTTTTTCCCCGTTGTCCATTTTGCATTCCGGCGCTTCGTTCTCCTCCAGTGGCCATTTCTAGCTTTCTTTCGTGTGTGGGGATTAAACATTTCCGGATTGGACCGAGACTTGCCAAGCGGCCTTGGTTTACTACTAGTAGACCGCCTGTCAAGTTTCGTACCATTTGGACTTCGTTTGATACTCCAACGGTTAACCGAGGGAGCGAAAAGGCCTCGTGTGTGTTGCAGCCCAACACACCTCCAATTTGGCCCAAACCCCACCTAACTCTGCCCCATCATCTAGAGCGTTCGATCACGATTGCATGGCCGAAAACCACACCTCATTTGGACTCTCCTAACTCCCTTTATGCCTATAAATAGGTCCTCCTCGAAAATCTCGGATCCCCCCTCCCCGAAACCCTAATTTTTTCCTCTCCGCGTCGGCCGGACACGTCTGTCCGGGCCGGACTCGTCCGCCACCGCCCCCTCGCCCAATTGCCGCCTGCCACATCACCGCCACCAACCCACCG
>NC_057806.1:182458132-182467556 GCF_018294505.1 Triticum aestivum | reverse complement strand
GACCCCGGCCGCCGCGCGCCGCCTCTCCTCCCGGGCCGCCGCGCCACCTCGCCGCCCTCCGCCGGATCCGCCGCCGGTGAACAGTGCCTCGCCGGCCCCGCCTTAATTTCCACGCCGGGTCAAACCCTAGATCTCGGAGGTGTTTTTTTCACCAAGTCCTGAGATTTGCAGATCCAAGTGCCCCTGTTCATAGCTACGTAACTCTGCATCCGTAGCTCCAATTCATGCATATATCATATCAAAATGTTCATCTCAGAGATTACATCATTTCATTCCATTGCATCATTTTCATTTGAGTTCATCTTGATGCCCGAAATGCTGTTAGAAGAGGGCTACTTGAGATAATTGCCAGATTTGCTACTCCGTTTAGCTTTTTGTCATTTTTGCCATGATTAATGTGTGCATGATATGCCCTGATTCTCTACATGAGTTTTGTTAAGGGTTTTGTCATCTTTCCAGAGGTGCAACCCATGTATTTTTGTGATGTGTGTGGTGACTAGTGCAAGCTTGCAAAGTGATGCACTTGCTAATTCTGTTTTCAGGGACTTAGTAATTTCACTAAGTCCTGCAGCTGTTTATCTCATGATGCCATATGTTCTTGTTGTTTCCCATTGATCCGTGCCTCTTTTGAGGATGATCAGTAAGGATGTTTTGTTAATCTTGTAGTGTTCTATCCATACATGTCTTTGTTTGAAATTATGGAGCAGCCTAGCTTGAGTCAATCGAGCTCTACTTTTGCTATTTTGTGAATCTGGGCAGATTGTCAACTTGTTTGCAATTTTGCCGATGATGTTGTAGTTGATCCGTGCATGCTATGTTATTGTTCTTGCCATGTCTAGCTTGCATTTTGTGCCTTATTGATGGGTGTATGCTTGTCTTGCCACTACTTGCACCATAGTGAGGGCATCGAGCTCGTGAACATGCCTACTTGAGCTATATTTCAGCTTGCTCCAGTTTTCACTACGTATGAAAACTGATTATGTTTTTGCTATGTTCACATGCTTGCAATTGTATTTTCTGGTCCTTTTTGGCTCAAGGTCACTAAGGGACTTTTGTTAAGCTCTTTGATTAGCTCCATGCCATGCTTTACTTTGCCATGTCCAGATCCTGTAGCATGTAGTTTTTTTGCTCCGAAGAGGGCTACCTGATCTGAAATTCCAGACAAGTGTTGATTTCCCTAAGTCTGAGATCTGTTTATCATATGCATTTTTTCCATGCTTGTTTGAACCTATTTATGGATGAATTGGCCGTAGCTCAGTGCTAGACTTTTGTTAAGTATCCTGTATGCATCCCTGCCATGTATTTTGTTGTCATGTTTGGTTGTTGTAGCATGTTCATTTCATTGCATTTAGATGCCTACTTGCTGTAAATCGCAGACCGGTGTCATTTTTGAATCGCTTGCCATTTCCAAACCGTAACTCCGATTCCGGCGTTCTTTATATCGTTTTCAAGCGATTTCATCTCATCTTTCCAGTGGCACACTTGGATTTCCAAGTTGATGCCAAGTTCTTGCATTTTCTGTCATATCTTGCATTTTGCATCCCGCATCGCATCCCGCATAGCATATCATCATTGCATCATATTGCTTGATCCTTGCACGTGGTTGATTGTATCCTTGTTGCTTGTTTGTCTTGTTTGGGTAGAGCCGGGAGACGAGTTCGCTAACGAGGAGCCCGTTGAGTTTGCTTTCGAGGATCCAGTCAACTCTGACAACTGTGCAGGCAAGATGATCATACCCTCGAAATCACTACTATCTTTGCTATGCTAGTTTGCTCGCTCTTTTGCTATGCCATTGCTACGATGCCTACCACTTGCTTTCAAGCCTCCCAAATTTCCATGTCCAACCTCTAACCCACCATGTCCTAGCAAACCGTTGATTGGCTATGTTACCGCTTTGCTCAGCCCCTCTTATAGAGTTGCTAGTTGCAGGTGAAGATTGAAGGCCGTTCCTTGTTGGAATCTTTATTTACTTGTTGGGATATCATTATATTATCTTGCTATCTTAATGCATCTATATACTTGGTAAAGGGTGGAAGGCTCGGCCTCTCGCCTAGTGTTTTGTTCCACTCTTGCCGCCCTAGTTTCCGTCATATCGGTGTTATGTTCCCGGATTTTGCGTTCTTTACGTGGTTGGGTTATAATGGGAACCCCTTGATATTTCGCCTTGATTAAAGCTTTTCCAGCAATGCCCAACCTTGGTTTTACCATTTTCCACCTAGCCTTTTCTTTCCCTTGGGTTCTGCAGACTCAAGGGTCATCATTATTTTAACCCCCCGGGCCAGTGCTCCTCTGAGTGTTGGTCCACCTGTGAGCTACCGGTGGCCACCAAGGGCAACTCTGGGCTGGCCTACCCGTACCTAGGACAATCTGAGTGTGCCCTGAGAAAGAGATATGTGCAGCTCCTATCGGGATTTGTCGGCAAATTCGGGCGGTGTTGCTGGTCTTGTTTTAACCTGTCGAAGTGTCTTGAGTAACCGAGATACCGAGTCTGATCGGAACATCTTGGGAGGAGGTCTATTCCTTCGTTGACCGTGAGAGCTTGTCATGGGCTAAGTTGGGACTCCCCTGCAGGGTTTGAACTTTCGAAAGCCATGCCCGCGGTTATGGGCAGATGGGAATTTGTTAATGTCCGGTTGTAGATAACTTGAACCTTAACTTAATTAAAATGAATCAACTGAGTGTGTTACCGTGATGGCCTCTTCTCGGCGGAGTCCGGAAAGTGGACACGGTGTTAGAGTAATGTTTGCGCAGGTTGTCCTCTAGTTTCTCGCTCGTGCTTTGCCTCCTCTTCTCGCTCTCTTTTGCGAATAAGTTAGCCACCATATATGCTAGTCGCTTGCTGCAGCTCCACATATTTTTACCTTGCCTTACCTATAAGCTTAAATAGTCTTGATCGTGAGGGTGCGAGATTGCTGAGTCCCTGTGGCTCACAGATTACTATTACACCAGATGCAGGGCCTGATGATTCCGCTCCAGGAGACGCGTATGAGCTCAAGTGGGAGTTCGACGAAGACTCTCAATGATACTATGTTTCCTTTCCCGATGATCAGTAGTGGTGCCCAGTTGGGGGTGATTGGGACCGTGTCGCATGTTGGGTTCTCTTTTATTTTGGCGCCGTAGTCAGGCCATGAGTGTTTGGATGATGTAATGTTATTTATGTACTTGATTGACGTGGCGAGTGTAAGCCAACTATGTTATCTCCCCTTTTATTATCATATTACATGGGATGTTGTGAAGATTGCCTAACTTGCGACATATGCCTTCAATGCGATTATGCCTCTAAGTCGTGCCTCGACACGTGGGAGATATAGTCGCATCGAGGGTGTTACAAGTTGGTATCAGAGCCTTCCCCGACCTTAGGAGCCCCATTGCTTGATCATTTTTAGCGGTCGAGTTATGTCTTGAAAAATGTTTTGAGTCATTTAGGAATTATATATCGGAGAGCTTAGGAATTCTTTTTACTTCCCAGTCTCCTCATCGCTCTGGTAAGGCATCCTGACGTAGAGTTTTGACTCTTCTCTTCTCAAATTTCACTAAAAAAAATTTAGGATCACGCGGGTATCTTGGAATCGTTCCGATGGTTTTATGATGAGAACATTGTCTTGGTGCCTCCTGTCAGGGGTTTATGGAAGTGTCCCGGGGAGTTGAGCTCTGAGGTGTTGTCATCATAATTTTATCATTGCAGTTCTGGAATACCTGAGTTTAGTACGCCGACATCGAAAATCTCTTTATGCAGTTCGTTGGTGAGATAACCTCGACGCCACCCAGTACTAGGGCGGGAGTTCGGGAGTATCACCATAACTTGTATAACAGATGCTTTTCGAAGGTTGAGGTATATGGTTTCTGAAGGTTTCTTGGTTATGTGTTGAAGGATGGATACAGCTGGATGTAGGATTTGCTAGTTTGGGTGAGATATTATGCTTCCCCTGTATCCCCAACACCTGATTGCATAACCGGAAAGGTTCGGGAGTTTCATAGGTGGGAATTCTTGTAGCTCTAGTTCTTCTTCCACGGATATTGGTTTGAGATTGGGATTTCTTACCGATTATTCGTTCTTGATTCGTACCTTGTTGATTTATTTCTCTACCTTAATTCTACGTGGCTTCTCAATTTATGGATATGTGACCATTTCAAGAGGAATGCATTCGTTCATTTTGTTCGGATGTGAAGACTATATGTTGCAATTTTCATTCCGTTGGATTCAGCTTCAATAATTTTCTATCAATGTGCTAATGGTGGTCAACCTCTTCAGGATGGCTCCTCCAACGCGCACGACTCCAAATCCTGATCCGCCACCACCTCCACCTCCTCCAAAGGCATGGCAAGCTGTGATGGCCGCAACCAATGCAAACACACAGTTGATCATGCAAATTCTCCAAGAGCGCAATCAAGGCAACCAAGGGAATCAAGGCAACAATCAGAATCATTTTGCTACACTCAACCAGTTCCTTGCTAACGGGCCAAAGACTTTCAGCAATTGTGTTGAGGCAACCGATGCTAACGATTGGCTAGTGGATCTGTGCAAGCATTTCGAGTGTAGTAACGTCAGGCCTGAGGACTTTGTTAAGTTCGCTTCCTTCCAACTCAAAGATCAAGCTGCAGAATGGTTCCAGCAGTACAAGGACTCCAGAGGTGGACGTGTTATCACTTGGGATGATTTCCGTCGAGATTTCTGAGCTCATCATATTCCCCAGAGCATGGTTGAAAGCAAGCGTGAGGAATTCCGCAATCTGAAGCAAGGTTCTTTGTCTGTCTATGACTACAACAAGTTGTTCCAAAAGCTCGCCCGCTTTGCCAAGCAGGACGTCCCTGATGAGAAGAGCATGATATATCAGTTCAGGGGTGGTCTCAAAGAATAAATTCAGCTAGCTCTTGTTCTCTTTGAGCCCTTGAGATATGATGAGTTCTACAACATGGCACTGAAGCAAGAGGCTGCTCAGTCGAGGTGTGATGCTTCCAAGAAGCGAGTCAGAGATGTTACTCCTTCTTCCTCTACTCAAGTGGCCAAGCAGCAGAAGTATTGGCTTCCTCCTCCTCCGTTCCGGTAGTCGTATCAGCAGAAGAGCAAAGGTGGCAGTGGTTCTTCCCACCCACCCAACCCTGGCTTTCAGAACAAGACTTCGTCTCAAGCTCCAAGATCAAGTGCTCTGTATCACCGTCCGCTTTCAGAGGTCACGTGCAACAAGTGCCAACAGAAGGGTCACTATGCTAACAAGTGTTTCAACCAGAGGCGTCTCCCTCCTCCTCCTCCTGTCAGATCGGCAAGTACAACAGTGGTCAAGCATAACCCCAAGCATGCCAAGGTCAATTTGATGAATGCAGCTCAGGCAGAGGACTCGTTAGATGTGATCATGGGTAACCTTCCTGTTAATGAAATACATGCAGAAGTTCTTTTTGACACTGGTGCATCGCATTGCTTCATCTCGAGACCGTTTACAAATAGGCATGATTTGGTTTCGCAAGTTTTGCCTAGTCCTTTAGCAGTTGTCTCTCCCGGTAAGCGCATGCAGGCTAACTCCATCGTTCCGGATGTCACTATCACTTTGGGTGACTACAAGTTTCTAGCTTCCCCAACGGTTCTTGGTGACTCGGATATTGATCTTATTCTCGGAATGGATTGGCTTTCTAAGCACAAGGCTCAGCTTGATTGTGCTGCCAGGCAGATTCAATTGACTCATTCGTCTAGGGATGTAATCGTCTTTGCTGCTCGTGATGATACCATCCGTCTATTTTCTCTCAATGAGAAGGGTGAATTGGATGCTATTTTGCAAATTCCAGTCGTTTGCGAATATCAAGACGTCTTTCCAGAAGAGCTTCCAGGAATGCCTCCGCACCGGCCAGTTGAATTCGTTATTGATCTTGAGTCTGGCACGGAACCTGTGTGCAAACGTCCTTACAAGCTCGGACCTGAAGAGTTGAATGAGCTGAAGAAGCAACTCGATATTCAAGAGAAAATGGGTCTCATCCGGCCTAGTTCTTCTACGTGGGGTTGTGGTGTTCTTTTTGTGAAGAAGAAGGATGGAACGGACCGACTTTGTGTTGATTACTGTCCATTGAACAAGAAGACCATCAAGAACAAATACCCACTTCCCAACATCAATGAGCTGTTCGAACAACTCAAAGGTGCCCAAGTATTCTCCAAGCTTGATCTCCGTATGGGTTATCATCAGATTCGAATCCGTGAGCAAGATATTCCCAAGACGGCTTTCAGGACAAGCTTTGGTTCATATGAATACACTTTCATGTCTTTTGGCCTCGTCAACGCCCCTCCGACTTTCTCTCGCATGATGAACTTCATCTTCAACGCCTACACCAATGACTTCGTTTTGGTCTATCTCGACGACATTCTGGTTTTCTCGAAGAACAAGGAAGATCATGCCAAGCACTTGCGTTTGGTACTCGATAAGCTCAGGGAAGATCAGTTCTACGCCAAGTTCTCCAAGTGTGAATTTTGGCTCGATGAGGTTCTTTATCTTGGTCATATCATCTCTGCCAAGGGCATTGCCGTGAATCCTGAGAAGGTGTCTGCAATTGTGAATTGGGAACCTCCTCAGAACGTGAAGCAACTCCGCAGTTTTCTCGGTCTCGCAAGCTATTGCCGAAGATTCGTTGAAAACTTTTCTAAGATCGCGAAGCCTCTCTCAAATCTTCTCCAGAAGCACGTCAAGTACGTTTGGTCTCCGGAGTGTGACATTGCTTTCAACACTTTGAAAGAGAAATTGATCACTGCTCCAGTTCTGACGCCGCCTGATGAATCCAAACCGTACGAGGTCTTTTGTGATGCCTCTCTCCAAGGTCTTGGCGCGGTATTGATGCAAGAGAAGAAAGTGAAGAAAGTTGTTTCTTATACCTCTCGCCAGTTGAAGCCTAATGAGAAGAACTACCCCACTCATGATCTCGAGTTGGCGGCAGTTATGCATGCTCTTTTGACTTGGAGACATCTTCTATTGGGAAGAAAAGTGGACATTTTCACTGATCACAAGAGTCTCAAGTACATCTTCACTCAGCCTAATCTCAACCTCAGACAAACTCGATGGGTCGAAATGATTCAAGAGTATAATCCGAGTATCGAGTATACTCCAGGCAAGGCCAATGTGATTGCTGACGCATTGAGCAGGAAAGCTTACTGCAACAGTCTGATTCTCAAGCCTTATCAACCCGAGCTTTGTGAAGCTTTCCGCAAACTTAATCTGCAAGTTGTTCCTCAAGGTTTCCTCGCCAACCTTCAAGTCTCTCCTACCTTGGAAGACCAGATTCGCCAAGCCTAGCTTCTTGATGCTATGGTGAAAAAGATGAAGATTGGGATTGCCAAGAGTCAGTCCAAGTACAAGTGCTACCGCCTTGATGAAAAGGACACTCTCTTCTTCGAGGATCGTATTGTTGTACCCAAAGGTGACCTTCGTAAAGTGATCATGAACGAGGCTCACAATTCTCTCCTCTCCATCCACCCGGGGAGCTCGAAGATGTATCAGGACCTCAAGCAAGATTATTGGTGGACTCGAATGAAGCGCGAGATTGCTCAATTCGTGAATGAATGTGATGTCTGCAGAAGAGTGAAGGCAGAACACCAAAGGCCAGCTAGTCTCCTCCAACCTCTTGCCATTCCAGAATGGAAGTTTGACCACATTGAAATGGACTTCATGACTGGGTTTCCAAAGTCCAAGCGTGGCAATGATGCTATATTCGTTGTCATCGACAAACTCACCAAAGTGGCTCACTTTCTGCCTATCAAAGAGTCCATCATTGCAGCTCAATTGGCGGAACTCTATACCTCTCGTATTGTCTCTCTGCACGGCATTCCACAAGTGATCTCTTCAGACCGTGGCAGCATCTTTACCTCGAAGTTTTGGGATTCTTTTCAGAAGGCCATGGGCACGAACATCCGCTTCAGTACAGCATTCCATCCTCAAACTAGCGGTCAAGTCGAGCGTGTCAACCAGATTCTTGAAGATATGCTCAGGGCTTGTGTGATCTCCTTCGGCATGAAGTGGGAGGATTGTCTTCCTTATGCTGAATTCTCCTACAACAACATTTTTCAAGCAAGTTCGAGTAAGGCCCCATTCGAAATTCTGTATGGCAGGAAGTGTCGTACCCCTCTCAACTAGTCTGAAACCGGTGAACGTCAGCTTTTGGGTAATGACTTAATCACAGAGGCAGAAGAAATGTGCAAAGTCATTCGAGATAACCTCAAAGCAGCCCAATCCCGTCAGAAGAGCTACTATGATAGTAAGCACCGTGATTTGGCTTCCGAGATCGGAGATCATGTTTACCTCCATGTCTCTCCTATGAAAGGTACTCGTTGCTTCGGTATCAAAGGGAAGTTTGCCCCCAGATACGTGGGACCTTTCAAGATTGTCAGCAAGAGAGGCGACCTCGCCTAGCAACTCGAGCTTCCTTCAAACTTTGCAAATGTTCATGACGTGTTCCATGTCTCTCAGCTTCGAAAGTGCTTCAAGACTCCTGACCGCACCGTCAACTTCGAGGACATTGAGCTCCAAGAAGATCTCTCCTATCGTGAGCACCCAGTTGCTATTCTTGAAGAGACTGAACGCAAGACTCGCAACAAGTCAATCAAATTTCTCAAAGTCAAGTGGTCACACCATTCCGACCGTGAAGCTACCTGGGAATGTGAGGATCACCTCCATTCTGAGTACCCGGCGTTCTTTCAGTCCTAGATCTCGGGACGAGATTCTTTCGTAGTGGTGGAGTGTTGTAACACCCCGGATGTAACTTTCCCAATTTGTACTCCAACTCCTTCCGTTTCCGACATTAAGTTATATTTATTTCCTCGGGTTCGGGTCTTTGTCTCCGTGTGTTGTTGTCATTGTCATGCATCTCATATCATGTCATCATGTGCATTGCATTTGCATACGTGTTCGTCTCATGCATTCGAGCATTTTCCCCGTTGTCCGTTTTGCATTCCGGCGCTTCGTTCTCCACCGGTGGCCATTTCTAGCTTTCTTTCATGTGTGGGGATTAAACATTTCCGGATTGGACCGAGACTTGCCAAGCGGCCTTGATTTACTACCGGTAGACCGCCTGTCAAGTTTCGTACCATTTGGACTTCGTTTGATACTCCAACGGTAAACCGAGGGACCGAAAAGGCCTCGTGTGTGTTGCAGCCCAACACCCCTCCAATTTGGCCCAAAACCCACCTAACTCTGCTCCATCATCTAGAGCGTTCGATCACGATCGCGTGGCCGAAAACCGCACCTCATTTGGACTCTCCTAACTCCCTCTATGCCTATAAATAGGTCCTCCTCGAAAATCTCGGATCCCCCCTCCCCGAAACCCTAATTTTTTCCTCTCCGCGCCGGCCGGACACGTCCGCCGCCGCCCCCTCGCCCAATCGCCGCCTGCCACGTCACCGCCACCAACCCGCCGCCGCCCAAGACCCGCGGAGCCCACGTCGGGCCCCCGCCAG
>NC_057806.1:182257343-182457531 GCF_018294505.1 Triticum aestivum | reverse complement strand
GGGCCGACGCGCCGCCCCGCCGCCACCTCCGCGCCGCCTCGCCGCCCTCCGCCGGATCCGCCGGTGAACAGTGCCTCGCCGGCCCCACCTCGATTTCTGCGCCGGGTCAAACCCTAGATCTCGAAGGTGTTTTTTTCACTAAGTCCCGAGATTTGCAGATCCAAGTGCCCCTGTTCATAGCTCCGTAACTTTGCATCCATAGCTCCGATTCATGCATATAGCATATCAAAATGTTCATCCCAGAGAGTACATCATTTCATTCCATTGCATCATTTTCATTTGAGTTCACCTTGATGCCCGAAATGCTGTTAGAAGAGGGCTACTTGAGATAATTGCCAGATCTGCTACTCCGTTTAGCTTTTTGTTATTTTTGCCATGATTAATGTGTGCATGATATGCCCTGATTCTCTACATGTGTTTTGTTAAGGGTTTTGTCATCTTTCCAGAGGTGCAACCCATATATTTTTGTGATGTGTGTGGTGACTAGTGCAAGCTTGCAAAGTGGTGCACTTGTTAATTCTGTTTTCAGGGACTTGGTAATTTCACTAAGTCCTGCAGCTGTTTATCTCATGATGCCATATGTTCTTATTGTTTACCATTGATCCGTGCCTCTTTTGAGGATGATCAGTAAGGATGTTTTGTTAATCTTGTAGTGCTCTATCCATCCATGTCTTTGTTTGCAATTATGGAGCAGCCTAGCTTGAGTCAATCGAGCTCTACTTTTGCTACTTTGTGAATCTGGGCAGATTGTCAACTTGTTTGCAATTTTGCCGATGATGTTGTAGTTGATCCGTGCATGCTATGTTATTGTTCTTGCCATGTCTAGCTTGCATTTTGTGCCTTCTTGATGGGTGTATTCTTGTCTTGCCATGACTTGCACTATAGTGAGTGCATCGAGCTCGTGAACATGCCTACTTGAGCTATATTTCAGCTTGCTCCAGTTTTCACTACGTATGAAAACTGATTATGTTTTTGCTATGTTCACATGCTTGCAATTGTATTTTCTGGTCCTTTTTGGCTCAAGGTCACTAAGGGACTTTTGTTAAGCTCTTTGAGTAGATCCATGCCATGCTTTACTTTGCCATGTTCAGATCCTGTAGCATGTAGTTTTGTTGCTCCGAAGAGGGCTACCTGATCTGAAATTCCAGACAAGTGTTGATTTCCCTAAGTCTGAGATCTGTTTGTCATATGCATTTTTGTCATGCTTGTTTGAACCTGTTTATGGATGAATTGGCCGTAGCTCAGTGCTAGACTTTTGTTAAGCATCTTGTATGCATCCCTGCCATGTATTTTGTTGTCATGTTTGGTTGCTGTAGCATGTTCATTTCATTGCATTTAGATGCCTACTTGCTGTAAATCGTAGACCGGTGTCATTTTTCAATCGCTTTCCATTTTCAAACCGTAACTCCGATTCCGGCGTTCTTTATATCGTTTTCAAGCGATTTCATCTCATCTTTCCAGTGGCACACTTGGATTTCCAAGTTGAGGCCAGGTTCTTGCATTTCCTGTCATATCTTGCATTTTGCATCCCGCATCGCATCCCGCATAGCATATCATCATTGCATCATATTGCTTGATCCTTGCACGTGATTGATTGTATCATTGTTGCTTGTTTGTCTTGTTTGGGTAGAGCTGGGAGACAAGTTCACTAACGAGGAGCCCGTTGAGTTTGCTTTCGAGGATCCAGTCAACTCTGACAACTGTGCAGGCAAGATGATCATACCCTCGAAATCACTACTATCTTTGCTATGCTAGTTTGCTCGCTCTTTTGCTATGTCATTGCTACGATGCCTACCACTTGCTTTCAAGCCTCCCAAATTGCCATGTCCAACCTCTAACCCACCATGTCCTAGCAAACCGTTGATTGGCTATGTTATCGCTTTGCTCAGCCCCTCTTATAGCGTTGCTAGTTGCAGGTGAAGATTGAATGTCGTTCCTTGTTGGAATATTTATTTACTTGTTGGGATATCATTATATTATCTTGCTATCTTAATGCATCTATATACTTGGTAAAGGGTGGAAGGCTCGGCCTCTCGCCTAGTGTTTTGTTCCACTCTTGCCGCCCTAGTTTCCGTCATATCGGTGTTATGTTCCCGGATTTTGCGTTCCTTACGCGGTTGGGTTATAATGGGAACCCCTTGATATTTCGGCTTGATTAAAGCTTTTCCAGCAGTGCCCAACCTTGGTTTTACCATTTGCCACCTAGCCTTTTCTTTCCCTTGGGTTCTGCAGACTCAAGGGTCATCATTATTTTAACCCCGCGGGCCAGTGCTCCTCTGAGTGTTGGTCCACCTATCAGCTACCGGTGGCCACCAGGGGTAACTCTGGGCTGGCCTACCCGTACCTAGGACAATCTGAGTGTGCCCTGAGAAAGAGATATGTGCAGCTCCTATCGGGATTTGTCGGCAAATTCAGGCGGTGTTGCTGGTCTTGTTTTAACCTGTCGAAGTGTCTTGAGTAACCGAGATACCGAATCTGATCGGAACGTCTTGGGAGGAGGTCTATTCCTTCGTTGACCGTGAGAGCTTGTCATGGGCTAAGTTGGGACTCCCCTGCAGGGTTTCAACTTTCGAAAGCCGTGCCCGCGGTTATGGGCAGATGGGAATTTGTTAATGTCCGGTTGTAAATAACTTGAACCTTAACTTAATTAAAATGAATCAACTGAGTGTGTTACCGTGATGGCCTCTTCTCGGCGGAGTCCGGAAAGTGGACACGGTGTTGGAGTAATGTTTGCGCAGGTTGTCCTCTAGTTTCTCGCTCGTGCTTTGCCTCCTCTTCTCGCTCTCTTTTGCGAATAAGTTAGCCACCATATATGCTAGTCGCTTGCTGCAGCTCCACATATTTTTACCTTGCCTTACCTATAAGCTTAAATAGTCTTGATCGCGAGGGTGCGAGATTGCTGAGTCCCTGTGGCTCACAGATTACTATTACACCAGATGCAGGGCCTGATGATTCCGCTCCAGGAGACGCGTATGAGCTCAAGTGGGAGTTCGACGAAGACTCTCAACGATACTATGTTTCCTTTCCCGATGATCAGTAGTGGTGCCCAGTTGGGGGTGATTGAGACCGTGTCGCATGTTGGGTTCTCTTTTATTTTCGTGTCGTAGTCGGGCCATGAGTGTTTGGATGATGTAATGTTATTTATGTACTTGATTGACGTGGCGAGTGTAAGCCAACTATGTTATCTCCCCTTTTATTATCATATTACATGGGATGTTGTGAAGATTGCCTAACTTGCGACATATGCCTTCAATGCGATTATGCCTCTAAGTCGTGCCTCGACACATGGGAGATATAGTCGCATCGAGGGTGTTACACCCCCCAGGCCAGTGCTCCTCTGAGTGTTGGTCCAAACTAGAGCTCCGTGCAGCGCCACCTCGGGGAAACCCGAGGGCTGGTTTTAGTTGTACGGACTGCTTATCTGGGTGTGCCCTGAGAACGAGATATGTGCAGCTCCTATCGGGATTTGTCGGCACATTCAGGCGGTGTTGCTGGACTTGTTTTACCATTGTCGAGGATGTCTTGTAACCTGGATGCCGAGTCTGATCGGAATGTCTTGGGAGAAGGAATATTCTTTGTTGACCGTGAGAGCTTGTGATGGGCTAAGTTGGGACTCCCCTGCAGGGATTTGAACTTTCGAAAGTCGTGCCCGCGGTTATGGGCAGATGGGAATTTGTTAATGTCCGGTTATAGATAACCTGAAACTTAACTTAATTAAAATGCATCAACCGCGTGTGTAGCCGTGATGGTCTCTTCTCGGCGGAGTCCGGGAAGTGAACACGGTGTTGGAGTAATGCTTGACGTAGGTTGTTCTAGGATCACTTCTTGATCATAGTTGTTCGCCCGTGCTTTGCCTTCTCTTCTCGCTCTCTTTTGCGATGTTAGCCACCATATATGCTAGTCGCTTGCTGCAGCTCCACATCATACCTTTACCTTACCCATAAGCTTAAATAGTCTTGATCGCGAGAGTGTGAGATTGCTGAGTCCCCGTGACTCACAGATTCCTACCAAAACCAGATGCAGGGACCGATGATTTCGCTCCAGGTGACGCGTTTGAGCTCAAGTGGGAGTTCGATGAAGACTCTTGTCGTTACTATGTGTCTTTCCCAGATGATCAGTAGTGGTGCCCAGTTGGGGCGATCGGGTACTTTGTCGCATTTGGGGGTTGATCTTTATTTTGGTTCCGTAGTCGGACCCTGAGTGTATTGGATGAATGTAATGACCTATTCATGTATTTGTGTGACGTGGCGAGTATAAGCCAACTATGTACTTTTCCCCTTTATTTATTTACATGGGTTGTTGTGAAGATTACCTCACTTGCGACATTGCTTTCAATGCGGTTATGACTCTAAGTCGTGCTTCGACACGTAGGAGATATAGCCGCATCGAGGGCGTTACAAGGAGGCAGCGAGGGGAAGGTAGGAAATAGAAGAGAAGACAATAAAGATTCGGAGATTGGACGAGAAGAAAAGATTAATTAATTTAGATTTGATCTTTAGAGATTGATTGTGATTGATTCTTTGACGTAAGGAAATATTAATTAATATGATTGAGCGATTTATGATAAGGTTAATTAATTTATATTTGATCTTTAAAGATTGACCATGATTGATTCTTTCACATAAAGATATTACTAAATAATAACTTGCGCCAGCATGGAAAGTTCTGATTCGTTCAGATTTTTTTCGTTGTGTGGGAGATGATGCAAAAATAAACCGCTGGGGCGGTGGGAGAGAAGATGAAAAAAACCGACGAAAATAAACCGTGGGTACTATTCATCAACTGCTCCATCAGGAGTAGAGATGATGAAAAGGTCCGTACATAGACCAGAATGCCATGATTAGGAGACGCTACATCATAGTTTCCGATTAAGTGTCTCATCTCGATCGATATGATTATGTTTAACTAAGTAAACATTTCTTATATTCCCTCAAAATAAAATAAAAAGTAAACCTTCCTGTATTATTCGCGTGAATGATACCTTTGTGTCTGACGTGTCTCGGAAAACCTACTCTTTTCTTTTAGGGAATGTCGTTGCCGTTTCAGTTACTTTGTGGTTAGGTGTGGACCCTAATCATCACCTCTAAAACAAAGGTGTTAACCCTAATCATGGCATTGTCGGTCGTGTTATAGCTTCCAAATCCACAAGCAATCGTCATTGCCATGGCATTGAGGCTCCTTTGACATGGCGATTAGTAGCAACATATAATGTACAATGCAAGGTGCGTAAGGAGATATGTAAATTAAATGAATTTTTTAACATATGTGTTTATCTATCTCCATAGAAAAGATGTCTAATTAAACATCTACCCTCTACAAATAAATACTCAGTGTTTATAAATGCTGATTTATTTCTATAAACACCTTAGATTGTACAAGGCATAACCCTCACCGAGCATGAGGAATGAGTTTTGAGTTCAAAATCACATGTTCCCACATCTTCTCAAAATGTGACGCATCATAAATCGTGCAAACTTCAGAACTGATTTAAGATTTCAGTTGTCCAACCCCAGTTGTTACATCTCCATCTTTCTGGATCCAACACCACATGTGGTTGGCGCACAAGCATATGAATGATTTGATCATAGGGCCCCATGGAGAGGCGATGCCTTGGACAATAGGATCCTAGGGAGGAACCAGACAAAGATACACATTGCAGGGAGTACAGATAATTTGATTGTTTTTGTGATCATTCTCGTGGCTTCTTCTTCATTGGAAAATCAGTTTACTGCACCAAGAAACCCTACTTCATTCTTAGAAAAAACATACTCCCTCTGTTCACTATTGTAAGGCCTTCCTTACAAAAGTGAATGGAGGGAGTATTTGGAGTAAGAAAAAGGATGTTTTTGTAAGAGTTCCTTTCACAGAAGTCCAAGTCTTGTAGGTGAAACATCAGTGCTTGCATGCATTATTGCGCCCATTTGAGAGGAAAAGTAATCACCCTCTTGCCCATAGCAGAAACAGTGGATGTGCATGCTCCTCCAAGAATTCGGCTGCACAACAGGAAGAGATCACTAGATCAACTGGAGCCTCCAATAGACGCAACGGCAATGATACCGTGGGCTCTGATTGTTCCTTTCAATTAAAGAAAAGTGATCTATTCACAGGAATATAGCAGCAACTGAGCATACAAGAATCTACCATGTACAGACAGCCCCAACCTTTACCTACTCAACAGAAAAATTGTAGACTATCGGCAGAAATTGTGCTAAACTGTGCCAAGACCTCACTAGAAAACTTCAAACTCCAGCTCCTCGGCGCTCCTAAAGTCCAGGCATTTGCCTTCTTTCTTCTTCCGCACCGTCGCAAGAGTCACGACATCGCAAGGCCGTGTCTCTGGTGGGGCAGCAGATCGTATCAAGGCCCAGTTCAACCCTTCAAAGAAAGGGTGCTGCTTGATTTCAGCTGCTCCTCTCAACGTTCCCAGCCTGTTCTCCGGCTCCTTGACTAGCAATCCTCTGATGAGATCCTTTGCATTGCTGCTGACAACCGGGTTATCCGGGAACCGGAGATTCTGGGAAACAACATTTGCCAATGTTTCATCATTCCCAGGACCTCTGAAGGGTGTCCTACCATACAAAAGTTCATAAAGGAACACACCAAACGTCCACCAGTCAACAGCACTCCCGTGACCATCCCCTTTGATGATTTCTGGTGCAAGATACTCATGTGTGCCAACAAAGGAATTGGAGCGTGCTTCTGTAGGCTCTACAACAAGTTGAGGCAGCCTCTTCAGGGAAGATTTAGGCTTCCTAGGCTTCGGTACCCAGGGGCGTGGCCTGAAACAAGACGTTTGGGCACAAGAGGGCTGGAGGCACGACGAGTTGATGCAGTAGCTCTCTGCACAAGGGCTTGTAAGCTTCTTTGGTTGGTGATTCGCTGCTACCGAGGATGACCGGAGGAGCACGGCGCTAACAGAGCACCTTAGCGAGAGATCAAAATCTGATAGCATGATGTGACCATCATCGCGGACCAGGATATTCTCTGGCTTAAGATCACGGTATATGACTCCCAGCATGTGAAGATATTCCAGCGCAAGGAGAACTTCTGCAACATAAAACCTGCAAATCAATGATTTTATTAGTACAAACAGATGGCGACTACACACGTGCAAAACAGAGTTATTAGAACATAGAAAAAATGTACAATGATGTTACGTACTAAATACGCCTCTCTAAAGTGGCATCCTTAAAGTTGAAAAGTACATTCATAGATCAAATGATAATAGATCAGTCTTGTTAGAATGGCATGATGTGTTTAGGCTGTAACTCTGAAGAGAGCTACATGATTATGTTTGCAGATTTTATAATGCATAATAAGCAGGAAATTTGGAACATCAAGAACTACAGTCATAAACCGAGCCAACATACAGTAGTGCAATGGTAGCTCGGTCAGAGATTGTAATCACTAGGTGAGTTTAGATTAAGAAACTGATTACTTCGAGTAAAGAAAATAAATGCACAATCATGCAGGCTTCTGCAATACTGAATGTTCATGTCTGAAGTTTTAAGTACTCAATGAAATGTACCTCGCAGATGGCTCTGGGAAGCTTCTACCGGGTTGTCTTTGACGAAGAACGTGCAGATCACCACCCGGACAGTACTCCATGACTAAGCATGAGAGATTGTCTGTCGTAAAATGGGCATAAAGAGTAGGAAGAAAAGGATGATCCAGCATTTCTAGTATCTCTCTCTCAGCCTGTGCTCGTAGCATCTTTTTCCTACTAATCAGGTACTCGATATCCATAACCTTCAAAGCAAACAAGCAATCTGAATCAACCAATTCTGCAAGATACACAGTCCCGATATCCCCACATCCAAGCCTCTTCAGAAGCCTAAAGTTGTCGAGTCCTAAGGGTCCCTGTTGCAACGCCAACTGGCGAATGGTTATCCAACAGAGATCCTTCACCATATGGGGCCTGTTGTTATAGCCACATAAGCCAAATTGGCTCTCATCGCTGATACTAGTGCTACATCCATACTCACTAATGCTGCTCTTCGAATTCTGGGAGCACTCACCTTTTTCCAATGTTAACCATTCAGACGACCTCTCATCAGATTTTTCTGGTCCTGGATTTATCTCCCCTTCTGCACAGCTGGTGGGATTACTAATGCTGGACGCCGAAGAGGAGCTGGTTGATACATGGGAAATGGATTCCTTTGAAGAGCAGAATTTAGTACTATTGGAGGAATTACCAAGTGAAGGTTGTTCTTCTTTCATTTTACTCTTACTGCTGGTTTTGCATCGAAAAACTGGCTTCACGAGCCGGGATGTTGTGATGGGTTTGATCAATATGGGGATTCTGGATGGACTATCATCAGTAGTCGCAGAAACTTGTTTATGCGTTTTTCCATTTTGCACAATGGAGCTCTCACTTTCTACAGGGTCACCACTGATGACATCTTGGATCCTGACCTTTTGTATATCAGTTGAGGTAGAAGATGCAGAATGGATGGAGGTGACTGCACTTCCATCAGCTGTCTCAAAATCACAGTCTTCACTAAAGCCACTTGTTCCTCTAGATAGATTCTTACTAATCTTTTCTGGAGTGATTGATATCTCAATCAAGTTCTTTTTATCATCATGCACAACGCTTCCATCACTACTCTGAACCATCAAGGAGGCATAAAGCCTGTGGATAGTCCCTGCTTCAGATGAACTCGATGACCCAGGCGACATCGACAACCTCTTCATTGCAGCCATTTCTGACGCCTGGGAAATGCAATGCCTTCTCAGTGCCTGCTTCATATTGACAGGTTTGGAGCATATCCCAGTGACTGCAATTTGAGATGACCCTGACCTAGGTGTCTTTTGAGCATGCTTCGACAAAGAATCTGCCCCGGCCTGGCCGGGGCTAAGTGCTCGACGGTAAGTCCTGCTATCAATTGCCTTAAGAAGCTGGTCGAGCTCATCTTCCACAGGATGACCACGACGTCTTCCATCTTTCTCCTCAGTTTTCACATTGATATGCAGCACGCTGGAGCCACTAACAGGCGCATTATCCAAGTCTTCGTTGGACTCAACTATCTCAGAGCTGCAACCGGACGACCCCATCACACTCCTAGTTGAGAAATTCAACAGACAGAGACAGTATGCCAGCTTATCTTAGCCCACCGCCTGCAAAGGCATCGAAGGCAGGCAGGTCAAACTATTGCAATTGTGCCTTTTAGGGAGACATCATCCAAGATGGAAGCCTCCGGAGCTCAGAGACTCAGCCAAAAAACAACCTTTTTTGTCGCCACTGACCACCCTGCAAAGATCCAGGGTTAGTGATCGAGACATGGCAATAGCAACATTTCTCGAAAATGATAATAAATTATTAAAGAAAAGGAGAAATCTAAAGGCAACTGATAAGCAAGAGTCCACGAAGTACAACAAATGAAGTCAGAAGTGTTCCTGTCACAACTGGGAAGCTTAGGTAGCTCAAATCAAGAGCTCTTCGCTAAAATCTTGGGAGAAGAGGGCAAGATTTCCATCCCAACAAGAGGCTATTTTACTATCTCTCA
The DNA here is from genome assembly GCF_018294505.1 of Triticum aestivum. NCBI lineage: Eukaryota > Viridiplantae > Streptophyta > Magnoliopsida > Poales > Poaceae > Triticum > Triticum aestivum. The sequence continues at coordinate 182,448,025 of NC_057806.1, read as the reverse complement.
CACATTTCAGCTCAATTCTCCCGGCAGATGCAACGCAAGCGACGACCGGGAATAAAAATTTGCGAGAAAGGGGGCACCTAAACCAGCGAAATTTCGGGAGGGAGGGGGAAAACAAGAACTTTTTGCGTTCCAGGCAGGAGCACACGAAGCTGGCTTCCAGATCCAGCGCTGGTGGAACTCCTGCGAGGCCACATTCCGCAGGAGCCTCCACGAGCTCGCCAGCAACAGCAAATTTCGCGGTTAATTCGTCCACAGCCGCGGATAGCTCGAGAGGAGCCGGATTTGGGATCAGAGAAGTAGCTCCAGAGCAGAGACGACGATGCTTACCTACAAGGAAAAATGCCAGTCCGGATCTCCAAGCTGCGACCAGGATCCGAGCGGAGTGGGGTGTCTCGCGAGCTGGCGATCGGCGGGCTCCAGGGAAGCGAGCTATGGCGTGAACTAATCTTGGGAACGGCGGCCTCGGGAAGGTAGGGAGAGAGAGGAGAGCAGAAGGTGAGAGGGGTTGCGTCCCACGAAGACGAATCGACCTAAAAGGGACAAAGTAAAGGGGTCACCTGATCGTCCCTGCAGCGAACACGGAGTGCACGTCCGTGTGTCCGCCATGGTTTGCGCTGCCGCTGACGGTTAAACAAAGATACCTGCCACCGAAAGGTTTCCAGCGATTGGTTGGAGATTCATTCTGACCGTGTGATTGGAAGCGCCGTATTTCTTTGCTAATTTTTTTTAAATAATACATTATTTTATTAATTTTCATAAATATTACCATGTATACAACATTTTCAAAAATAATGCACCATCGGCCTGCTGCTGGCCGATTGGGCCTAGTCAGCCCACAGCAGGCCGACTGGCATCCTATCAGTTTGCTGCTGGCCGAATGGCCTGTCGGCCACTAGCCCAGATCCAGTCGGCCGGCAGGAGTTAATCAGCCGTCTGTTGGCCGATTAGTATTAATTGGCCACCTGTAGGCCTACTGGTGCATGTCACCCATTTTCTACCCCGTATGTTCCCCGCTTATATCACGGGCCGCCATTTTTCGCCATATTTTTCCGCTTTGCTCGTTCTCGTCATATTTTTCCGCTTTGCTCATTCCTGTCATATTTTCCCGCTTTGCTCGTTCCCGCCATATTTTCCCTCTTTGCTCATTCCCGCCATATTTTCCCGCTCTCTAGTTCCTGCCAGTATCTCCCGCCATATTTTCCCGCTACCGAGTTTCCGCCTTTCTTTGTGTTCTCGGCCTATAAAACACCCTTGGCACTAACGTTGGTAAGCATTGTAGTGTAGTCTCGTAGTCTCGCCAAGATGTCTGAATATCCTTTTGATCGTAGTTTTCACCCTAGTATGTCCAAATGTCTTCTGGATTTAGCCGCCGATTTCAGGGTAGACAACATATTAATCCCGTGGGAGCAGCTCATCAGTACTGACACCCTACTGAATGAGATCACACATTAAGTAGGTGCGGGTGGCCTTCCAGGACCTTTGAGGAGATACGGGAAGAACTTTTGAGGTTGCAGGGAAGAGGGGTGAAGCAATAATCGAAGGGTGAAACATACCTAAAGTTTGCAGCAAAACATACATTTTTATGGACTGACGATAGCGAGGATGAAGACGATATCTTCATGCCGCCGCTTCCGGGTTCTGCATCGTCGAAGGGTAAGAGTTCTGCATCGTCAAAGGGCAAAAGTTCTTCATCATCGAAGGACAAGAGTTCTTCATCATCGAAGGGCAAGAGTTCTCCATCATCGAAGGACAATAGTTCTTCATCAATGGAGGATGACGATGATGACTTCATGTAGTTTTTATATTGTATGTTGCAAGTTAAGTCGTACGTACCGTTTAATTTAGATGTAGTTCTATCTAGTTGTTTGTACTGTCTTATTGTAGGAGCATTATGTTCTATCTAAATGTGATGTTGTAGTTCTGATAACAGAGTACTAAAATAGGATAGGCATATGTCTCATACATAAGTATATAGTCATTTGTCTCATACATAGAATAGACATAAGTCTCATACAGAAGTAGATGGTCATGTCTCTACTGATAGATAGAACCATCACCGACGACGTCTGCCCTGGCACGGAGGCGGATCTTGAGGCGTCGTCCATCCCAACCTATTGGGTGCCCTAATGTTACGAGGAGGAATCTCAGACTCACCCTGGTCATACTGTGTATCCTGTGTGGGGCCAGGTGGAGGAGTCGAAAACATGTTCATCCACTAGGTGTGCTGCGACATCTGAGCATGTATGTTGTCCTCAAGATGTTGATCACTCCCCCACGTATCATTTGATGCCGACATAGATGCATGATATTCGTAACCTCCTGCGTGATGGAACGTTAAGTCAAATATTGAAAACAATAAATATGAAGAGACATATCTGCTGGCTGTGACGGCTTCTCTGGCTGAAACACGAAGCTCGACGAGGGACCCTGCTATTGTGGATGTGGAGAAAACATGAAGCTCGACGTGGGACCATAGTGTTGTGGGTGCTGCCACGTCGAACTGCCAAGTTGGTCAGGAGGGGGTGCCCTGGTCGTCGACTGGTGTGCTAGACGTGGACGTGGCTGATGTCGGTGCGTGGAGGGACGCGGCTGCTGCTACTGGTGCTGAACAACGTTGCTTCTCTGGGTGCACGTAACAGCCTCATAGGCAGCTCATATCTTGTTCTACATGCGTTCCAAGAAGGGTTGTAGCACAGGCCGATGTTGAAGAAGAGGTCCAGACGATAGTGATCGTCCAAAGGTGGTCACGTCGTCGTATAGTTCGTGTGTCAACCGAGCCTAAAATTTTTCATGATGATTATTAAGTATGCACGTCAAAGTATGTGACAACTTTACTTAAAGAAAATATAACCTACCGCATACTGCCTCGCCCGAAGTATCATAGCTCGGGTACATATCCCATGGAGTAGGGTCAAGTATCTCCTCTGGGTGAGAGTGCTCAACGATGCGTAACCATGTTCCGGTCATTTAGCGCCGCAAATAGAGATTGAATTCGTTGAGATCAAAATCGTGATTCTCGTGCCATAGATGTGTGTTTGCTATCTCCCATTCTGTAACAAACGGCTCTAGTCTAACTAGCTAGTCAATAGTTGTCCTGGTCATGCCCTTCCTCATCGTCCTAAAATTGTGGTGTGTGTTCAACAATTACCTAATGCTTCGAATGGAGTACTATCAAAGATAATGCAACATTGAAAACCGGTTAATACCTGTGGATGTGTGTTGGCACCGAGTTCTTTGTAGGGGGAGGTAGCTCCAACTGCAGAAGACCAAATTGCCTCATAACCCTTTGTTGTGCCATCTCCTTGACGAAGACATCGAAGATGATCTTTGATTTCGTCATCCAGTAATCTCGGTCCCCTGTGCATAGCACAGACATACCACCTGGGTATCTTGCATGTATGGCTGCTTTTGTGTAGGGCTGCCAGATGACCCCAGTGTACGCATCGAACTGCTCGTTAAATTTCGTGTATGCCTTCCTGGTTTGATCACTAGCAAAGCGTCTCTGCGGAAAACAAAAGTTAGTAGCCGCTATCATTGAACTATCTCTTGTTCACAAAAAAGTTGCATGAAACTATAACACGATACATACCTCGCGACGTGTCCAACACAGACCGAAAGTAGGCATGTTGATGCCGTCAGCATCGAACATGGCGTTTATAGGCTCATGAACACATACATATGCCCACCCAATAGAGAACCTCTCCCACGCCCACAGCTGTAGGAATAGAGGGCATCCAAGAAGGGCTCGCTTTCTCGATGTAAGCTGGTAGCCATTGCACATACCTCAGTATGTAGCCGCTAAGACCGCTGAACCCCAACTCCTCTGTCTGATCTGATTCGCCGTCTCAGCGCTCGCTATCTCGAGTGCCATAGGGATGTAGCGCGCTAATAGTGGTGACATGGTTCTCTGTGAACATCACTTTGCCGAAAAACCACATTAAGTAGGCCTCTAAGCTCCGAGTGATCTGTTCCACACTCAACGACGTCGGGAACTTCTGGATCTCCATTAAGCAAAGAGAAAGTTTTAGTAAGCCGCAGGTATCTTCTGTAAAACCATATGCACGATAAGAGGTAGGGGAACTAACCTAGAAATTGAGCAACAAATCATGCTTAAATCCGTGATGCTCCCATCCCGGATCCGGAGCATCTGCAGAAACACCATGAAAATGTTGTGTAAGACTTAGCTCCCAACCAGCCGGTGCATCCAACGGTCCTATGGCATGACCTGCCAATGGTAGTCCCAGCAAAAGTGACACATCCTCTAGAGTAGGAGCCATCTCTCCCCATCAGAAGTGAAACGTGTGGGTCTCTGGCCTCCAACGGTCCACTAAGCAGCTCAACAAGGAGGAGTCGATGGCGAGGCGTCTGCAACCCGGGATAGACTCAACCAGACGCGCGAAAGGTAAAGGGCCGGCCCATTTCAACCTTCATGATAGAACATTTCAGTTAGTGTCTCCCATTAATATGCATGTCAGTGTGCAAATAAATAAAGCACGTACCGCTGCACCCACATTGGGTGTATCATCCAATTCTCCTTAGGAGTGCGAGTGACCAGAGGCTCAAGCTTGCGGCATACCAAAGCGCGGCGCGATGACCCCTATCAATGTCCCCATTCAGCAACCACATTCCCGCCATTCCTGCGCATACCAATTTCAAACATAGTTTCCACACTTAATACAAATGTAGAACATAGTGCCACACTTAATACAAATTTCAAACATAGTTGCCACACTTAATACAAATTTAGAACATAGTGCCACACTTAATAAAAATTCAGAACATAGTGCCACACTTAATACAAATTTAGAACATAGTGCCACACTTAATATCAATTCAGAACATAGTGCCACACTTAATACAGATTCGGAACATGTGAAAGCACAAGTGCTCCCTGGGTGATTTTGGTAATTAATATCAACATATATCTTGTTGGACTAATATTTTTATCTAGTATATTTCAGAAAGTTCAACAAAGGCGTGGCATGGACAAGAGGATGTGGAACCCCTCCAAGAAGCTAAGGATTGGCAAAAGCTCAAGACTCTACATTTTCATGTTAGTGATCCAAGATCACATTGAGTCCATAGGAAAAGCCAATACTATTAAAAGGGAATGAGGTGTTGCTTAATGGCTTGCTTGCTCAAAGTGCTTAGTGATATGCTCCAAAGCCCTCAACCACTTTCTCATTTCCACATATGACCCAAACCTAAAGTCAAACTCGGCCCCACCGATTTGATCTATCCGGCGCCACCGAGTTCGCTTGACATAGCCACTGCCAGAAACCCTAATCAATTCGGTCTCACCAAGATGGGCTTGCAAACTCTCTATTGTCTATTGCAATTATTTTGGTCACACCGAGATAAGCAATCGGTCCCACCGAGTTTTCTTGACCAACTATTTGTTTTGCTTATTACCAAAATCGGTCCCATCGAGTTTGTGTAATCGGTCAAACCGAGTCAAAGTTTTACCCTAACCCTAGCACATCGGTCCCACCGAGTTTATCATATTGGTCCCACCGAAAATCCTAAGTTCACATTTTGAACTAAATTGGTCTGACCGAGTTTAACTATTTGATCCCACCGAGTTTTGTGAATTGTGTGTAACGGCTAGATTTTGTGTGGAGGCTAATGTACCCCTCCACCCATCTTCCATTCTAGAGAGAGACATCAGAACATGCCTACACTTCCACCATTCATTTTCTGATATAGAACCACCTACTCATGTGTTGAGACAAAGATATTCCAATCCAACCACAAGAATCATGATCTCTAGCCTTCCCCAAGTTGCTTTCCACTCAAATCATCTTTCCACCATATCCAAATCCGCGAGACAGAGTTGAGTGCCGGGGAGACTGTCATTTGAAGCACAAGAGTAAGGAGTTCATAATCAACACACCATCTATTACCTTTTGGAGAGTGGTGTGTCCTAGATTAGTTAGGTGTCACTTGGGAGCCTCCGTCAAGATTGTGGAGTTAAACCAAGGAGTTTGTAAGGGCAAGGAGATTGCCTACTTCATGAAGATCTACCCAAGTGAGGCAAGTCCTTCATGGGCGATGGCCATGGTGGGATAGACAAGGTTGCTTCTTCATGGACCCTTCGTGGGTGGAGCCCTCCATGGACTCGCACAACCGTTACCCTTCGTGGGTTGAAGTCTCCATCAACGTGGATATACGATAGCACCATCTATCAGAACCACGCCAAAAATCTCCGTGTCTCCAATTGCGTTTGCACACTCAAATCCCATCCCTTTGATTTCTTGCAAGTTGCATGCTTTACTTTCCGCTGCTCATATATTCTTCCCTTGCTTGCTTAAAATGTACTGTGAATGTTTAAACTTGTGCTAAAACTCCACCTTAACTTGAAGAAATTAAAAACTGCTACTTTTCTTGGTTGAGGGTCTAATCACCCCCCTCTAGACACCTCTTATCGATCCTACAATTGGTATCAAAGCATTGGTCTCCATTGTTTTGGTTTAATCACCATTGGAGGAAGATGGATGAGTCTACGTTGGGGAGTCTTAGATGTAGAGTGCCTATACTTGATGGAGAGTTCTTTCATGAGTGGAAAAATGAGATGCTTGAGATTTTCAATGAATATCACTTGAACAAGTACATTACTAGCCCTTGTGCACCCCGTGTTGACCCTTTGCATCCTACCCTTGATGATTCTATTGACATGATTCGCAACTTTAGAACTATCAATCTTATTTCTAGAGGTTTGCCTAGAAATCTGTTTAGTTGCTTGCCTGCTCTTTATTGTGCTTACACCATATGGAGATTTCTTGAGGAACGATTTCCAAACTATTCCTTGCAAAACTTGGATGAGATTCTTCATAAGTCTATTGCATTTAGTAAGATGAATTCCAATGATCCTAAGTTTGGTAATTGTTTATGTGAGCTTAGTAACCTCATGTGTGCCAAAGGAGATGTTGAATCATTAGCAATATCATCTCCGAAGCTATTAGAATTCATAAAGATGAACATTGTGATGATCATTTATCTAACGAATCACTCTCTCTAGGAATTGATCAATCACAAGACGATGTTGAACATGGATACTATGATGAGGATGATGATAGTGACTTTGATCTCGATGAGTCTATGAAACATCTTGGTCTTATGGCTAATCACTACTGCAGGTTGCTGCTAACGTCACACTACGATCAGAGACCCTTCGACGAAACTGTGTGCGATGCAATAATCACAAATGGTGGTGTAAAAAACCCGTCAAAAAGGTGCAAAACGTTTGCAATGACGGATGCATCAAACACGGTTCGGATTTAGTTGCGTGTGCGATGCAGGGCATACGGTTCAGTTCAGTTAACTGTTTGCGATGAGGAGGAACAAAAGAAACGGCAGCCAGATGGAGGTGTGATGTAGGGTAGGAACCCTAATTGGTCGATCTTTCATGAAAGGAGTGGATCCCGCGATGAACACGAAGAACACGAGGAGGGAAACGAGGGGAAAATCACGAGGGGAACACAAGAGAACACTCAAACCAACAAGAATGATCACACATGCACTAGATCCATGAACACAGAGGAAGATACAAGATCCATGATCAACTAGGGACGATACAAAGGTAGCCGGTCTTCTCCGAAAGGAGGTCTTGAGGTTCTTGCCGTAAAGGGGTCTTGAATCTGCTTGGGGGATCTTCTCCGTAGGAGGTGCAATCTTCGAGGAGAAGGTAACCAAGTGGATGAGCAAAGCTCTCACACGAAATATGAGCTAATCCTTTGCTAACCCTAGAAAGTAGGACGAGGTGGAGTATATATAGTCTAGGGGCGAAGGGGTACATGGGCCTCGGCCCTTACACTGTGTGCAGACAGGGGAGGCCGGACGTCCGGGCTGGTGAAGCTGGCCATGTCGCTCTCGGGAAGGTGGTGTCCGGATATCTGGGGTCGAGGCCGGATGTCCGGGTGGTGGCCGGATGTCCGGGGCCTATAGATGCGCGGCGGCTGGTCGGCTGTTGTGGTCGAAGTCTCCAGCGGCCGGATGTCCGGGTCCTGGAGCTGCCTTCTTCTTCTCTCGGTGTTCCTCTTCATCCATGAACTTGGGGACGTGTACATCTTCATGTGCATCTTAGGGAGGGTCCTCTTGGTATTCATCATGCACAACAACTCGGACTTAGGTAGTAGCCATGTCTCATGCATAGAAAGTGGAAGTTCGGAGAGGAGAGAGTTCACCTTATCTTCGATAGTCTTCGCTCGGGCTCTTGTCATTGGTCCAATTGGTGCCGTAGGGGACGTAGGTAGGTCCATGGGTATGACCTTGGGATGCTCCGCATCATCTCCCCTCCCTTGTGGAAGATCCGTCCTCGAATCAAATTCTTCATCACCATGGAAGGGCGAGAGGTCCTTGACATTGAAGATATCGCTCACGTTGTACTTGTCGCAAGGGAGGTCGATCTTGTAAGCATTGTCGTTGTAGCGTGCAAGCACCTTGAAGGGTCCGTCCGCTCAAGGTTGAAGTTTGGACTTGCTTTCTTGGGGAAAGCGATCCTTGCGAAGGTGTAGCCACACGAGATCATGAATGTTGAAGACCATGGGGTGCTTGTTGATGTTGAGCTTGGTCGCAAGTCGTTGTACTTGGCGCTCGATATAGTGTGTCTTGTATCTTCATGCACCTTCTTGAGATGAGTCACACGTGCACTTGCGTCCAAATTGATGCGCTCTTGGAGTGGTAGAGGGAGAATGTCCAATGGGGACAAAGGGTTGAATCCATAGACGACCTCGAAGGGGGACTTGCCGGTTATTGAGTGTCTTCCGCGGTTGTAGGCGAACTCGGCGATAGGTAGACACTCCTCCCACTCCTTGATGTTCTTCTTGATGAGTATTCGGAGTAGAGCGGAGAGTGTGCGGTTTGTCACCTCTGTTTGGCCGTCGGTTTGAGGATGGTAAGCTGTGGAGAAGAGTAGCTTGATTCCAAGCTTGGCGCATAGGGACTTCCAAAAGTAGCTTAGGAACTTGATGTCGCGGTCCGAGACGATCGTCTTTGGCACTCCGTGTAGACGCAATATTTCCCTACAAAAGAGGTTTGCAATATGTGAAGCATCGTTTATCTTGTTGCAAGGAATGAAATGTGCCATCTTGGAGAAACGGTCCACAACGACAAATACCGAATCCTTTCCATTGAAAGTCCTAGGCAATCCAAGTACAAAATCCATGCTAATATCTTCCCATGGTTGGTATGGAATTGGTAGAGGCATGTAAAGGCCATGGGATTGAGCTTTAGACTTAGCTTTGCGGCATGTAGAGCATCGGTTGGTGAAGCGGTTGACGTCACGAAACATCTTGGGCCAATAGTAGTTCTTTGAGAGCGTCGCGAACGTCTTGTCTCTTCCAAAATGTCCCATTAAGCCCCCTCCATGATATTCCTGCAAAAGCAACAAACGAAGAGAAGACTCGGGGATGCAAAGCTTGTTAGCTCTCATAAGATATCCATCTTTGATGTAATAGCGTTCCCAAGAGGTGTGCGTCAAACACTTGGCATAAGGAGTAGCAAAAGTAGGATCATGCTCATACAAGTATTTTATATGCTCAAAGCCAATGACACCCAATTCAAGTTGAGTAAAAAGCATGCATATGCGGGAAAGGGCATCCGCCACAATATTTTCCTTACCTTTAATGTACTTGATGACATAAGGAAAAGACTCAATAAATTCACTCCATTTAGCATGACGCTTGTCAACTTGGTTTGGCCCTTAAGATACTTGAGCGTTTCATGATCGGTATGAATGATAAACTCATGAGGGCGAAGATAGTGTTCCCATTCATGCAAAACACGGACTAAAGCATATAGCTCTTTGTCATATATGGGGTAATTGAGTTGTGCTCCGGAAAGTTTCTCACTAAAGTAAGCTATGGGGCGCTTGTCTTGTGTTAACACACCTCCTATGCCACTACCACTAGCATCGCAATGAATCTCAAAGGGTTTTTCAAAGTTGGGTAATGCAAGCATGGGAGCATGAGTAAGCAAATTCTTAAGCTCATTGAAAGCGATATCTTGGGATGGTCCCCAAACAAAAGGCACATTCTTCTTGCTCAAAGCATGCAAAGGCGAAGCAATCGTGCTAAAATCTTTCACAAAGCGATGATAGAAACCCGCAAGGCCAAGAAAGCTACGCACTTGTTGCAAATTGGTTGGTTGTGGCCAAGTCTTAATAACATTGATCTTGGACTCATCAACATGAACACCCTTAGAAGAGACAACAAAACCCAAGAAAACGAGCTTGTCAACGCCATGAACACCCTTAGAAGAGACAACAAAACCCAAGAAAACGAGCTTGTCAACGCCAAAAAGGCATTTCTCCATATTAGCATAGAGACGCTCTTTTCTAAGAGTTTGTAAAACGGTTCGGACATGGGTGACATGCTCTTTGAGAGACTTGCTAAAAACAAGGATATCATCGAAGTAGACCACAACAAACACACCAATGTAAGGGCGAAAGACATGATTCATAAGACGCATAAAAGTACGCGGTGCTTCCGATAGACCCAACCACTCATACAAGCCAAACTTGGTTTTGAAAGCGGTTTTCCATTCATCACCCTCTTGTATGCTGATTTATAGTAACCAATCTTAAGATCAATTTTTGAAAAGATAGTGGCACCACTAAGTTCATCAAGCATATCGTCAAGGTGTGGAATGGGATACCTATAGCGAGCGGTGATAGCATTGATAGGTCTATAATCGGAGCACATGTGAAAGCTACCGTCTCGTTTTGGCACAAGAATGACCGGGACGGCACAAGGGCTCAAACTTTCATGCACATGTCCATGGTCTATGGATGCTTTACTTGTCTTTGTATTTCTTTGGTTTCTTCGGGGTTGACGCGGTAGGGAGCTTTGTTCGGAAGTGGTGCTCCGGGGATGAGGTCGATGCGGTGCTCAATGCCTCGTAGTGGAGGTAGTCCTGGAGGTAGCTCGTCAGGGAAAACATCATGAAATTCCTGCAAAAGAGAAGACAACACTAGAGGAAGAGTGTGAGAGGTGTTAGCTTGTGGTGCATTGTCCTTGCACAAAAGGACGTAGTGTAGGACACTAGATGGGTTCTCACACACTCCTCTTATCTCACTTTTGGTGGCAAATAGGACTAAGTTCTTCTTTTCGCTCATCGTGGAGGTGCTCGATTTGGGCTTGTGGCGCTCACTCTCTTTTTGGTGGCTCGCTCTCTCACTATTATCTCCACGACGGGTGGCTTGCTTGTCGGCGACAACTTGGCTTGGAGACATGGGGCAAAGTACGTGCTCCTTGCCCTTCATCTTGAAGATGTAGTGGTTCGTTCAGCCATTGTGAATGACTCCTCTATCAAATTTCCATGGGCGTCCAAGGAGAAGGTGGCACACGGTCATTGGAACGACGTTGCACTCCAAAGTGTCTTCGTAGGCGCCAATTTTAAAGGAGACTTGTACTTGATGCTTGACTTGGATAGTACCGGAGTCGCTAAGCCATTGCACTTTGTATGGGTGTGGGTGCTTCGTCTTGGGCAATTGGAGCTTGGAGCAAAGTTCTTCACTTGCGAGATTATGACAACTCCCTCCATCGATGATGACCTTGACGGATCGTCCATTGATGCCGGCCTTGGTATGAAAGATATGGCATAATTGATCTTCTTCTTGGTGATGTTGGAGAGTCAAGACCTTGGAGACAACAAGAGCGGTACTTGAATCTTCATGGCAAAAGACTTGTTCTTCTTCATCGTTCACTTGCCGGTGCATGGCGACTTGCTCGAGGGCGTCCATTTCTCCTTCACTCATTGAGCCATAAGTGCCATCGTCGTTGAGGATCATGGTCTGCTTGTTGCTGCACTCATAGTACTTGTGGCCTCGGCCTCCGCATGTGAAGCATTTGAAGGAACTTTTCTTGACGGTCTCATCGGTTGGGGTTGAGGATGATGAAGCTCTCGGCTTGAAGTTGCTCATTGTAGGAGGATGACTTAGAGTTGACGAAGCTTTCTTGGAACTCGACTTGTCGACGTTTCTTGTAGAAGGTTTGGTAGACGGTGTTGGAGTCGTTGAAGCTTGGGTGTTGGAGAAGCCGTAGGACTTGGATGAGAATTTGGCATACTTGAAATCGTCTTGCACTTGACGTTCTGCTTTGGTAGCTTGGTGCACTAGCTCGATGAGGTTCGCGTATGGTTGGAAGTCGGCGATCTTCTTGATAGGATGGTTGGGTCCATTCAAGAAACGTGCCATTGTTTTCTCATCATCTTCCGTGATGTTGGATCTTATCATGGAAATATCCATCTCCTTGTAGTACTCTTCAATGCTCTTTGTTCCTTGCTTGAGTAGTTGGAATTTCTTGAAGAGGTCACGGTTGTAGTAGGTAGGCACGAAGCATGCTCTCATGACATCCTTCATTTGCGCCCAAGTAGTGATGGGTGGTTCACCTCTTGCCTCTCGGCGCTCGATAACTTGTTCCCACCAAATGAGGACATAGTCTTGGAACTCAAGGGATGCCATCGCGATCTTCTTCTCTTCTTCATAGTTGTGCAAATGGAAGATTTTGTCGACCTTCAATGCCCATGAAAGGTACTCTTCGGGATCGTTGCTTCCATTGAACTTGGGCATGGTGAACTTGAGCTTGCCGTAGCGTTGCTCTTCATTGTGTTGGGGTCGGGGATGATGACGTCCATGTTGTTGTTGATTGTCAAGCTCGTGTTGCTCTTGGAGAAGAGGGTTGTCGACCTCATGTTGCTCTTGTTGTGGAGGATTCCCATTGTCTTCATGCTCTTGATGAACTTGATGTTCGTGGCCAGCTTGTGGAGGAGTTTGTCGAGCTCGAGGAGGAACTTGAGGAACTTGACGATGCACGCGAGCTTGAAACTTCGTTCTTGAATTTCTTTGCGAAGTGCTTCTTCATGTTCACGAGCTTGTCGGCCTCGGTTGGCTACGACTTGACTTGAATCTTGGAGGGCTTGTTGTACCTCAAGTGCTTGAGCTTCATGGAGTTGTTGTTCTTGGCGTTATGCCTCGGCATCTTGTGCGTCTTGGTGAAGACGCGCTCGCTATTCCTCTTCATGTTGGCGTTGTCGTTGTCTTTCTCGTGCTAGTGCAAAAGCCTCTTGGGTTTGACGTTGTCAGAGTTCTTGCGAGTTGGTGTCGCGTAGAGGATTGAGGCTTGCTTGACGTTCGTTGCGTGCGGCATGGCGTAGAGTGTTTGATGTCGGTGTACTTGAGCCGGAGAGGGTGAAGTCGGAGTGTCGACTTGAACGGCTCCTTTTTGAAGAGGACTAAGTGGAAGAAGAGCGGTTTAGCAACAAAGCGCGAATCTCGTCCATCCTTGCGTCATTCTCTTGCTTGTGATCGTTGAGCTTGTGGTCGAAGTAGTCCCTTGTATGTTGCTCAGAGAGTCGCAAGTCGGCGGCGAGGTTGTCGATGCATTCACTCATTACTTGTTGCTCTTGATGCAAAGCACGTTGTGCACCAAAGAAGTGACTCTTGGTGACGTAGGAGTTCATGTCGTCGTCGTGATCAATGAAGAGTGGGTTGGTAGAAGTACTTGGCCTATCCATCATTCCAAGAGAAGAAAGTGAGTGGTAGAAATAGAAGAACGAATACCAAATGTACCTTGACCGAAGTTGAAAGTGGATCAAAGATCACTCCAATGTGGACAAGGAAATAGCACAATTGGTACCAATTCTTGTCGGTTTCTCACACCTACACAAGTAAAAGCTTATGGTGGATCTTGGTTAGGATGGTGGCACAAAATTTAATGCAATTGTAAGTGAGCTTCAATAATGTTGGAAAAGATTCGCAAGATGGCAATGTAACAAGTAGACCAAGCAATATAAGGTACACAGAAACACACACGCAAAAAGATAAGTGGGGTCGTGCAACCAAGGGTGAGCCAAAATGTGGAATCCACAAAAATGCTCTTGTTGCACAACACTAGAGAGACGCTAGCACGATTGCACAATAGGCGGATACAAAGACTTGTGCACAACCTACTAAGCAAAAATGCAATGACTTCTATCCCAACTATGCAAGGTGTTTCTATGCGATGATCCAAGATGATCGAGTATGACAATCTTAATGTTGTATGATGCTATGGTTCTTGCTTAAAAGATCTTTGCTTATCTTTCCTTTTTGCTTAAAAGCTTGTTTGGCTCTTTGATGTTGGAGCTCTTTTCTCATGCAATGCTTCACGAACCAAGATAGCAATTGTGTATGCGATGACAACCTTGTGACACAAGAGATGATACCAAGATATGCAACAATGATGTATGCATGCTATGGGAAGTATGATCACTAATGTGCACAAGTCTTGTTGCCGGCAATACTCAATGGCTAGTCTCGATGGGTAAGCAACGCAAAGGAGTAAGGCTATGAAGGCTATCAATGTAATGGCTAGAATGATGTATCACGATATCAAGACGAGGTTACCATTCTTTGGTTCCTCGTCCGTAAGCAAGAACGGATGACGGTGATCCAATGGTCCAATACCAAGATGTAGTCGAGGTGGTCGTTGTTGATGACATGTCCGTGGCGATGAGCGGCGGTGATGTTGAAGTCGAACCATACCTAAATAGCCGAAACACAAGTAGGACACGGTACCGCAACTCAAATTCTCAAAGCAAAATTGGACCAAAATTGTCAGAGTTGGAGTTGGTAAGCGATGGTTGTGTATGTGGTGTATGGTGGTGCTATGCGGAAGTGGTGGAGGTATGCGGAAGTATATGTGGGCACCGGAACAAAATTTGGCAAAAAATGGGCGAAAAACGGGCGGTGGAGAGGAAGTGGTGCTGCCAGGGGCCGGATGTCCGTGCTTGATGGCCGGATGTCCGGGGCGCCGGATGTTCGGGCTTGTCGGGCCGGATGTCCGCACTCTGGATCCGTGGATGGATTCGAAGATCGTCGCGAGGAGAGGTCAAATCCGGGCAATTCGGAAAAATTTGTGGATGGAAATTGGGGAAAAGTGGATGGAAAGCTAGATCTACCTGCAACACACGAAATCCGCGGATCAAATCCAATAAAACTTCATCACACCAACAAATCACAAAAAAATTGGGGATATTTTTGTGGGGAATTTTTGAATTAGGGACAAAAACAACAAAACTAGGCTAGCAACACAACGGGGAGGCTCCGAAATCGTGATCAATGTGGCTCTTGATACCAAGATGATGTAGGGTAGGAACCCTAATCGGCCGATCTTTCACGAAAGGAGCGGATCCCGCGATGAAAACGAAGAACACGAGGAGGGAAACAAGGGGAAAATCACAAGGGGAACACAAGAGAACACTCAAACCAACAAGAATGATCACACATGCGCTAGATCCATGAACACAAAGGAAGAGACAAGATCCATGATCAACTAGGGACGATACAAAGGTAGCCGGTCTTCTATGAAAGGAGGTATTGAGGTTCTTCCCGTAAAGGGGTCTTGAATTCGCTTGGGGGATCTTCTCCGTAGGAGGCGCAATCTCCGAGGAGAAGGTAACCAAGTGGATGAGCAAAGCTCTCACATGAAATATGAGCTAATCCTTTGCTAACCCTAGAAAGTAGGACGAGGTGGAGTATATATAGTCTAGGGGGACGAAGGGGTACATGGGCCTCGGCCCTTAAACTGTGCGCAGGCAGGGGAGACTGGACGTCCGGGCATCGGGCCGGATGTCCGGGCTGTCGAGGCCGGATGTCCGGGCTTGGCGAAGCTGGCCATGTTGCTCTCGAGAAGGTGGTGTCCGGATATCCGGGCTCGAGGCCGGATTTCCGGGCCGGGCCAGATGTCCGAGTGGTGGCCGAATGTCCGGGGCCTGTAGATATGCGGTGGCTGGTAGGCTGTTGTGGTCGAAGTCTCCAGCGGCCGGATGTCCGGGCTTGGGGACGGATGTCCGGGTCCTAGAGCTGCCTTCTTCTTCTCTCGGTGTTCCTCTTCATTCATGAACTTGGGGACTTGTACATCTTCACGTGCATCTTCGGGAGGGTCCCCTTGGTACCTAATCATGCACAACAACTCGGACTTAGGTAGTAGCCATGTCTCATGCATAGAAAGTGGAAGTTCAGAGGGGAGAGAGTTCACCTTATCTTCGATAGTCTTCGCTCGGGCTCTTGTCATTGGTCCAATTGGTGTCATAGGGGACGTAGGTAGGTCCATGGGGATGACCTTGGGATGCTCCGCATCAAGGTGTGTGCGATATACAGCATACGGTTCATTCAGATGAACTGTTTTTGATTAGGTAACACAAAAGAAACGGTCAACCAAATCAAGGTGTGTGCGATGTATGGCATGCGGTTCACTCGGATGAACTGTTTGCGTTGAGACAAGAGAACAGAAACGGTCATCCAGATTAAGGTGTGTGCGATGTACAACATATGCTACCTCTTGAGCATGCATTGGTTTTCCCTTGAAGAGGAAAGGGTGATGCAGCAAAGTAGCGTAAGTATTTCCCTCAGTTTTTGAGAACCAAGGTATCAATCTAGTAGGAGACTACACGCAAGTCACCTAGTACCTGCATAAACAAACAAGAACCTCACAACCAACGTGATAAAGGGGTTGTCAATCCCTTCACGGTCACTTAGGAAAGTGATATCTGATAGAGATAATAAGATAAATATTTTTGGTATTTTTGTTGTATAGATTGAGAAGTAAAGATTGCAAAATAAATAGTAAACTAGAATTGTAGATTGGAAACTAATATGATGTAAAGTAGACCTGGGGGTCATAGGTTTCACTAGTGGCTTCTCTCAAGATAGCATATATTACGGTGGGTGAACAAATTACTGCCGAGCAATTGATAGAAAAGCGCATAGTTATGATGATATCTAGGCATGATCATGAACATAGGCATCACGTTCGTGTCAAGTAGACCAAAACGATTCTGCATCTACTACTATTACTCCACACATCGACCGCTATCCAGCATGCATCTAGAGCATTAAGTTCAAAAGAACAGAGTAACACATTAGGCAAGATGAGATGATCTAGAGGGATAAACTCAGGCAATATGATATAAACCCCACCTTTTTATCCTCGATGGCAACAATACAATACGTGCCTTGCTGTCCCTACTGTCACTGGGAAAGGACACCACAAGATTGGACCCAAAGTGAGGAACTTCTCCCATTGCAAGAAAGATCAATCTAGTAGGACAAACCAAACTAATAATTCGAAGAGACTTGCAAAGATATCAAATCATGCATATAAGAATTCAGAGAAAAATCAAATATTGTTCATATATAATCTTAATCATAAACCCACAATTCATCGGATCTCGGCAAACACACCACAAAAAGAATTACATCTAATAGATTGATGTCTACTACACAACCTTCTTCTTGTAGACGTTGTTGGGCCTCCAAGTGCAGAGGTTTGTAGGACAGTAGCAAATTTCCCTCCAGTGGATGACCTAAGGTTTATCAATCCGTTTGAGGCGTAGGATGAAGATGGTCTCTCTCAAACAACCCTGCAACCAAATAACAAAGAGTCTCTTGTGTCCCCAACACACCCAATACAATGGTAAATTGTATAGCTGCACTAGTTCGGCGAAGAGATGTTGATAGAAGTGCAATATGGATAGTAGATAATGGTTTTTGTAATCTGAAAATATAAAAACAGCAAGGTAACTAATGATAAAAGTGAGCACAAACGGTATTGCAATGCGTTGAAACAAGGCCTAGGGTTCATACTTTCACTAGTGCAAATTCTCTCAACAATAATAACATAATTGGATCATATAACTTTGCCTCAACATGCAACAAAGAGTCACTCCAAAGTCACTAATAGCGGAGAACAAACGAAGAGATTATGGTAGGGTACGAAACCATCTCAAAGTTATCCTTTCTGATCGATCTACTCAAGAGTCCGTAGTAAAATAACATGAAGCTATTCTTTCCATTCAATCTATCATAGAGTTCATACTAGAATAACACCTTAAGACACAAATCAACCAAAACCCTAATGTCACCTAGATACTCCAATGTCACCTCAAGTATCCGTGGGTATGATTATACGATATGCATCACACAATCTCAGATTCATCTATTCAGACCAACACAAAGTACTTCAAAGAGTACCCCCAAAGTTTCTACCGGAGAGTCACGACGAAAACGTGTGCCAACCCCTGTGCATAGGTTCATGGGCGGAACCCACAAGTTGATCACCAAAACATACCTTAAGTGGATCAATAGAATACCCCATTGTCACCATGGGTATCCCACGCAAGACATACATCAAGTGTTCTCAAATCCTTAAAGACTCAATTTGACTTCAAAGGGAAAACTCAATCCATTACAGGAGAGTAGAGGGGGAGAAACATCACAAGATCCAACTATAATAGCAAAGCTCGCGATACATCAAGATCGTACCACCTCAAGAACATGAGAGAGAGAGAGAGATCAAACACATAGCTACTGGTACATACCCTCAGCCCCGAGGGAGAACTACTCCCTCCTTGTCACGGAGAGCGCCCGGATGATGGAGATGGCCACCGGTGATGGGTTCCCCCCTCCGGCAGGGTGCCGAAATAGGTCTAGATTGGTTTTCGGTGGCTACGGAGGCTTCTGGCTGCGGAACTCCCGATCTATTCTGCTCCCCGAAGTTTTTAGGGTATATGGGTATATATAGGAGGAAGAAGTACGTCGGTGGATCTCCGGGCTGTCCACGAGGCAGGGGGCGCGCCCAGGGGGGTGGGCACGCCTCCACCCTCGTGGGCAGCCCGGGACTCTTCTGGTCCATCTCCGATACTCAGTTGGGTTCTTTTGGTCTAAAAATAAGTTCTGTGAAGTTTCAGGTCAATTGGACTCCATTCGATTTTCCTTTTCTGAGATACTCTAAAACAAGGAAAAAGAAGAAACTGGCACTGGGCTCTAGGTTAATAGGTTAGTCCCAAAAATCATATAAAAGTGTTTAGTAAAGCCCATAATCATCCAAAACAGATAATATAATAACATGAATGCTTCATAAATTATAGATACGTTGGAGACATATCAGGATCCCCAAGCTTAATTCCTGCTCGTCCTCGAGTAGGTAAATGATAAAAGAAATAATTTATGAAGTCTGAATGCTAGTAGGTGCACAAGTTTGATCAATGATAATTTCAATCACCTTTTCTAGCATCATTATATATCATAACAGTAGCTCATCTCATAAAGCTTCTCATGATCAAGTAACAAGCTATTCACATGTTAAAGTATAGATCATAAACTTTCTTGAAAACTAACAAACCGTGTTATTAGTCATCAAACAATTACAATTCATCTTATTTTCAGGAAGAGTCCATGTCAGAGCTTTGATTTAGAAAACTCCACATACTCAACTATCATTTAGTCTTTCACAATTGCTAACACTCATGCGATATTTATGGGTTCAAAGTTTTAATCAGACACAGAGAAAGATAGGGGCTTATAGATTCGCCTCCCAACCTTTTACCTCAAGGGTAATGTCCATAATAATAGTTCATGATGCCTTACATCCAATTGGATATATATATATAGGACAACACTATTCTAATCCCGGGATTAGAATAGTTATTTGGATCACGGGGCTGTCTATATAGAAGCAGCGGAGGTGTTCCCGAACTCACAAAGAGAAAAAGGAAAATCCCACCCCGAACCCCACGTTCCCCACCTCTCCCTCGCTCTCTCCCTGATCCCCGTCGCGCGCCTTCTCCTCCCTCGGCAACCCCGTGCGCCACCGTCCCCGACAACACCGCGCGCCGCCGCCACCGGCCAACCCCGCGCGCCACCACCACCAGGCTACCCCCATGCGCGCCGCCCCCGAAAACCTTGGGCGCCGTCGCCCGGCAGAAACCCGGGCGCCTCCACCTCCTGTCAGATCCCTCCGACGGCGGTGACCTCCCCAGATCCCCTACCACCGCGGCGACCTCCCAAACCTCCCCGCCGCCGCGCCCTGACTGCAGCCCGACCTCCCTACCGCCGCCGCGGCCGCACCCCGCCTCCAACCGCATCGCCGGCAACCACCTCCCCTCTTCCAACCCGCCTCCAACCACCTCGCTCCCCCCTGCACCGCCGGCAAGGCTTCTCCTCCCTCTTGATTCTCGGCCGGATCCACTGCTCCTCCACGGGTCTGTCCAACTGCCCCGTCGGCTGTGGATCCGCCGCCGGAACCAATCCCGACGCTGCCTGCCTCCACCACGCATTGATGCCCCACTAAACTCTGGCCAGGATGATGAATGCTGACATTGCAGGTCTTGCATCTCCCTCCCTCTCCCCGATCTCTCCCCTGTCTTCAATAATATCTGTCTCTTCTTTAGGATTTGAACTTCTTTGAATTTGCACAAAAAATTAACTGCAAAAAATGTTTCTGTATTGGCTTATGGGGTCTAAACTACAGGTCTTCGCTCTTTGACCGAGTGTTGCTCTAGATGAGAAGCGACAACAAAGGGAAACAAAAGTTGAAAATGGTGCTCACTCTCATGCACACCTCTCTCCACAAGCTCGTTGCAGCCAACGCATCCGCTGCTCCCGCGAGACGTTTGCCGCTGTTATTTCTGTGTGTTGCAATGCTATTTGATAGTGTTTTGTGTTTGTTGCCCGCTAGGTGTTTGTGAAAATGTCTACCGGGGAGATGCTATGTAATTCATTGATGGCTGAAGATAGAATAAAAGCACCATTTTTAGATTCATTTTGGCTGGTGCCTCATGAAGTATTTTAATGCTCTCCAATGGATGGCTCGTGTATGGTTGGATTTACCAAACTAATGTAACAAATCACTAGGCTATTCAACTTTCAAGCTGAAGAAAACTTGCGCAATTAAGATATTCACAAAAATGAGCTCGATCGCTTGTCATTTCTATGGTACCAGCACGCGGAACAACTTGTCCTATTTTGCAGCAATGAATGATGTAGTTTGAGGAGGACTGAAGTTCAAAGTGATGTTGATGAAAGGTTTCAGAGATGTTTTTTAGTACATTCGGGCATGTTTTTCTCTTGTTTTTCATTTATTAGCTTCTTCAATATTGATTAGATAATTTCTAAGGCAACATATTGTTATCTGAAGCTAGGGGCCTCTTGTGTGTACTTAAACATTTTGATCAGTATACTCTGAAGCTTATGATTTTATTCTTTAATTCGATGTATACAAATCATACCAAGAAGTCCAAATTAAAAAACATGCGGTTCGACGTTTACACAAAATCCAAAATTTCCTCTTAATTAAAGAATAAAAACAAGTAGTTAAAAAATAAAAAATAAAGAAGTTCACTTTTTAAACGAGTAGTTTAAAACTCATAAAAAAGGATTTCGCATTTCAAAATAAAAAAACTAGAAGTTCAAAATTAAATAACGGACCGGTTCAATATCAATTACAAAACAATGATTTTTTTCTCTTTACCAAAGAATACAAAGCAAGAAGTTCAAGTTGAAATAACACAGAAGTTCGGTACATAACAAAACTCAAATACTCCCTATTTCTAGGCAAAATAAAAATATGAATTTCTATATTTTTTTAAAGGTTGTCGGAAGTTTACTTTAAAATCATGTTTTTATTTCCTAAGAAATAAACAAAGAAGTCCAAAATAAAAAATAATGTACTTCAATATTTATAAAAAAACTCAGATTTTCTTGTTATTAAAGAAATAAAATAAAGAAGTTCAAATTAAAATAACGGAGTACTTCGATGTATATAAGAAACTCAAATTCTTTCCGTTCCAAGAAATAAATAAAAGTATGAAGTTCAATTTAAAAAAATGTTTGATGCTTATTTAAAAACCATATTATTTATAAAAAAATTCAGATTTTCCTTGTTACTAAAGAATGAAAATGACGAAGTTCAAATTAAAATAGAGAAGTAGTTCGACGTATACGGAAAACTCAAATTATTACTGTTTCTAAGAAAAATAAAACTATGAAGTTCAATTTACAAAATAATCGTTTGATGCTTATTTGAAAACATATTATTTTTCTAAGAATAAGACTAAGAAGTACAATTTGCAATAACAGAGAAGTAGTTCGACGTAAACGGAAAACTCAAAATTATTACTGTTTCTAAGGAAAATAAAACTATGAAGTTCAATTTACAAAAAAAATGTTTGATGCTTTTTTGGAAACATATTTTTTTTCTAAGAATAAGACTAAGAAGTTCAATTTGGAATAACACAGAAGTTCGAATTATATTAAAAAACTCAGATTTGTTACAAGAAGTTCACGTGCACCTCCATGCACGGTTCAGAATTTATACCGCAGGACATCCGACCTCCAATTACATGTTTTAAAATGGAAAAAATGATGTCCAACCTTCAGTTACGTCTAATTCGACGTATACACAAAAATATGACATAAGTTCACAGTGAAAACGACGAGAAGTTCAAAGTACTGCAAGGAATGCATTTCAGACGAGAATAAGAGTATAGAAAAATAAAAGATTAAAATGTTTGTAGAAAGAAGTTCAAGTGCTTTGTCCGGGGAAGTTCAAAAATTCTTGTGTGAGAGGTTCACGTCAAAAAACAGCATGTCAAAAACAGAGTGAAGTTCAAACAAACATGCCCCAGAAGTTTAACTACTTCACACAATGCATTTTCATTCGCGATGAACGCATAAATCATGATCTCGCCATTTTTTAATTTACCTCAAAACGACGGGAATATCATTTGTGTAAGTTTAAGTCCTCAGTCGGAGAAAGTTAAAAAAAAATATTGTGAGAGACGTTTGTACAAAACGAATATTATTTATGTAACACTAACGAATGGATGAGAAAATTACAAACAAAAATACATCACAGAAGTTCAACGTGAAAACAGCAGGAAGTTCAACTACTAAGCTGAATGAATTTTAGATGAAAAACTTTTAAAATCGTCGCGAGTATGAAAAGATGATCAACATGGGAAACTTGCGTGCTTACAGCAGCTTTCCATCGGTATATCACCTGCTCAATTCCAGTGAATGGATGGAGAGTTACGAGCAGTGGATGGAGACCTACGAGCAAAAAAATCACGTGAAAAACAGAGTGAAGTTCAGGTACACGCGCCGAGAAGTTCAGGTTCTTCACGCGGTGCATTTTCGAAGAATCTGTTTCGCGATAGAGGCATCGCATGATCCCGCCGTTTTCGAAATTACTTGAAAACGGCTGGGAATCATAGAAAAACATGAACATGAAAAAGTTTCACATTTTCCGTAGCTTTTCAGCGGTATATTATTTGCCCCATTCCGATAAAGTTTGTAGAAATCACGGCGAAAATATGTTTTTCGCCATTTTCAAAACTGACTTAAAACCGTAAAGAATTGAGAGAAACAATACATACCAAAAAGTTTCGCATTTGTTCAAGCTTTCCAACGCCATATCATTTGCTGCATTCGGACGCATGGTTAAAAAATTAGCTCGAAAATACGAACTCGGTAGGACTTGGACCGTTTTCTAAATTACTCCTAAACCATTCAAAATTAGAAAAAAAGTTCCAAGATGAAAAAGTAGCGCATTTTCATAAGCTTTCCAACGTCGTATCATATGCCTCCATTGGATTAGCCGTTTAGAAATGACATCGAAAAAACAAACTCAGCTGTTCGGTTTATGAAATTTTACATTTTTTCAAATTACTCTTTAACCATAAGGAATTAGAGAAAACTTTCAACATGTGGAATGAGCGGTTTTGCAGCAGCTTTCCAACGCCATATTATATGCCTCATTCCGATAAACGGTTTAGAAATGCGATCGAAAATATGATTCACGTTTTTTGTGCGAAGAAAAACAGTTTTCAAAACTGCTCTTAAACCGCTTATATTTTTCCAAAAATTTAAGTTGGGTCATGATATTGGTGTCCATAGCTTTCCAACGGTATATCGCAAGCCCCATTTGGGCAATGTTGGCGGAAGTTCAACCTAGTTCACAGGGAAGTTCATCGTACAACTAGCGGGGCAGGTCAGGTTGTGATCAGAATATTATTCTGATCCCGTGATCAGAATAGTGTTTATGTATATATATATATATATATATAAACTTCCCTATCCAATATCAGAATCTTTACAACACGAGGTGCTTGCCAAAGGATAAAATGAGAAAAAGTAAAGGTGAAGATCACCATGACTCTTGCATAAGGTAAAAGAGAATAATAAAAGATAGGCCCTTCGCAGAGGGAAGCATAGGTTGCCATGCGCTTTTATAGTTGGATGCACAAAATCTTAATGCGAGGGAATGTCACTTTATATTGCCACTTGTGATAGGGACCTTTATTATGCAGTCTGTCGCTTTTATTGCTTCCATATCACAAGATCGTATAAAGCTTATTTTCTCCACACTAAAAGATCATACATATCAAGAGAGCAATTTTTATTGCATGCACCGATGACAACTTACTTGAAGGATCTTACTCAATCCATATGTAGGTATGGTGGATTCTCATGGCCATATTGGTTTAAGGGATGTTTGGAAGCACAAGTAGTATTTCTACTTAGTGCAAAGAATTTGGCTAGCATGAGGGGGAAAGGCAAGATCAACGTGTTGGGCGATCCATGACAATATACTTTATTTCGAATATAAGAAAACATAACCCATTACATTGTCTTCCTTGTCCAACATCAACCTTTTAGCATGTCATATTTTAATGAGTGCTCACAATTACAAAAGATGTCCAAGATAGTATATTTATATGTGAAATCTCTCTTCCTTCAATATTCTTTCATGAATTGTTCAAGTGACCAATACAGTGTTTGCTAACCTTCAATAAATTTACCACCTCTACTTCTTATATGTAAAGTCATTACTCCCCATGGGATAAGCATATGAAACAAATATAATTTCATATTTATGACATTCAAATCATTCAACCATTTACTCATAGGATATAAGTGAGGCACACGAGTAAATGACAAAGTACTCCAAAAATATATAAGTGAAGATCAATGAGTAGTTAAATAATTATGTAGCTATGTGAAGACTCTCTCTCATTTAAGAATTTCAGATCTTGATATTTTATTCAAACAACAATCAAAATAAAGTAAAATTACATTCTAAGAATGGCAAACATCATGTGAAGAAGCAAAAACTTAGGATCAACCGAAACTAACCGATAGTTGTTGAAGAAGAAAGGTGGGATGCCAACCGGGGCGTCCCCAAGCTTAGAGGCTTGAGACTTCTTGAAATATTATCTTGGGATGCCTTGGGCATCCCCAAGCTTGAGCTTTTGTGTCTCCTTAATTCCTCTCATATCACGGTCTCCCTAAATCTCAGAAGCTTCATCCACACAAAACTCAACAAGGACTCGTGAGATAAGTTAGTATAAACCAATGCAAAAACCTTATCATACTCTACTGTAGCAAATCACTAAAATTATTATTCAACATTGCATTCTAAATGACTCTGCATATTTAATAGTCCTATCCTCAAATAGAATCATTAAAGAAGCAAACATATGCAAACAATGCAAACATAACAGCAATCTGCCTAAACAGGACAGTCTGTAAAGAGTGCAGCAAGATCCATACTTCCCTACCTCCACAAATTATGAAAGAAAATTCCCACTGTAGTAAATTGATGAGAGCTTATTATGCAAAAGGTTTCAACATTTTATCACATTCTGACCTTTCTAGGGAATTTTTGCAACAACGGTAAACTTTATGTTTTCAAACAGCAACATGTGGACTTGTAAAATAGGCATAGTAAAGGCTATCAATGCCACTTTTATTGAAATAAAAGATGCAAAACATGTTCGAAATAACAGAAAGAAAATCCTAACAAAATAAATTGACGCTCCAAGCAAAACACATATCATGTGGTGAATAAAAATATAGCTCCAAGTAAAGTTACCGATGAACGAAGACGAAAGAGGGGATGCCTTCCGAGGCATCCCCAAGCTTAGGATCTTGGTTGTCCTTTAATATTACCTTGGGGTGCCTTGTTAATCCCCAAGATTAGGCTCTTGCCACTCCTTATTCCATAATCCATCGAATCTTAACCCAAAACTTGAAAACTTCACAACACAAAACTTAACAAAAAACTCGTAAGCTCCGTTAGCGAAAGAAAAAAAAACACCACTTCAAGGTACTGTAATAAACTCATTATTTATTTATGTTGGTGTTAAACCTAATTTATTCCAACTTCTCTATGGTTTATAAACTCTTTTACTAGCCATAGATTCATTAAAATAAGCAAATAACACACGAAAAACAGAATCTGTCAAAAACAGAACAATCTGTATTAATCTGTAGCTAACACAAGTTCTGTAACCCCAAAAATTCTAAAATAAATTTATGGACGTGAGTAATTTATCTATTAATCATATGAAAAAATAATTAACTAAATATCACTCTCCAATAAAAAATGGCAGCCATTCTCGTGAGCGCTCAAGTTTCTGTTTTTTACAGCAAGATCAACAAGACTTTCCCCAAGTCTCCCCAACGGTTCTACTTGGCACAAACACTAATTAAAACATAAAAACTCAATAATAACAGAGTCTAGATAAATTATTTATTACTAAACAGGAACAAAAATCAAGGAACAAAAATAAAATTGGGTTGCCTCCCAACAAGCGCTACCGTTTAACGCCTCTAGCTAGGCATGATGATTTCAACGATGCTCACATAAAAGATAAGAATTGTAACATAAAGAGAGGATCATGAAGAATATGACTAGCACATTTAAGTCTAACCCAGTTCCTATGCATAGGGATTTTGTGAGCAAACAACTTGTGGGAACAAGAATCAACTTGCATAGGAAGGTAAAACAAGGATAACTTCAAAATTTTCAACACATAGAGAGGAAACTTGATATTATTGCAATTCCTAAAAGCATATATTCCTCCCTCATAATAATTTTCAGTAGCATCATGAATGAATTCAACAATATAACCATCACATAAAGCATTCTTTTCATGATCTACAAGCATAGAAAATTTACTACTCTCCACATAAGCAAAATTCTTCTCATTTGAGATAGTGGGAGCATCATAAGAGACTTGAATACTATAAATTGTTTCCACATTAAAAGAGTAATGTTCAGAAAATGGGTAATCATAATCATGACAAGTTTTATAAATATAATCATCACTAGTTTTTATAGCATACGTGTCATCACAATAATCATCATAAGTAGCAACTTTGTTCTCATCATAATAGATTGAAACCTCTTCCAAGATAGTGGAATCATCACTAAATCAAGTCATGACCTCTCCAAATCCACTTTCATAATTATAATAATAAGATTGAACATCCTCCAAAATAGTGTGATCATTACTTCCTAAAGTTGACACTCTTCCAAACCCAGTTTCATCAATATAATCATCATAAGTAGGAGGCATGCTATCATCATTATAAATTTGCATATCAAAACTGGGGAGACTAAAAATATCATCTCCATTAAACGTGGCATCCCCAAGATTGGGACAAACATTAATTGCAGCAAATATATTCTCAAAAACATCATCTTCATCAAACATAGCATCCCCAAGCTTGGGCCTTTTCATATCATAAGCATAATCACTCTCATCATTAATAGTATGGATATCACCAATAGTATAGCAATTATCATCATCACAATGAGTAATAGGAGCAACATTATTAGGGAGAGATACCTTTCTACCTTTGCTTCTCCATCTTTTATTTTTCTTCTTCACATCATGTGTGGGTTCAACCCTCTTTTTGGAGCTCCTTATTAATGAGATTGGTCAAATAGAAGGCTCCTCCTCGTTACCTGATTCATCATAAGAAATAATAGGAGGATATTGGGAAATCTCTTCCCTTTCATTAGTATTCTCTTCATCTTCTATTTCTTTTCTTTTCTTTATGTAATTGGAAATATAAGGATTTTCAATACAATTCACTACACAATACATATAAATTTCCTCTAGATCAAAATCAAGAAGTTTATCACGGGCAAATACTGGAAGATAGTTAGTTATACGTTTCATTTCTTCATAACCCATAAGCAAACTAAGTTCATTATGATGTGCAAGGGAAATCAAGTCATCAAATTTTTTGGAAACTATTAGATCATGAAACAATTTGCATCAGATGATTAAATGACCATGTTCATTGCAAAGTTCACA
Organism: Triticum aestivum; assembly: GCF_018294505.1. NCBI lineage: Eukaryota > Viridiplantae > Streptophyta > Magnoliopsida > Poales > Poaceae > Triticum > Triticum aestivum. The sequence goes on along the minus strand of NC_057806.1, from coordinate 182,420,098 downwards.
AGTAAGGCTAAGAAAATTTAAATTTTCAGCACAAACATCTAGCCTTTCTTGCAACCATTTAGTTTCTAAGTACTTATGCCTCTTGCAAAATCTATCTTCCCTAATTGGTGTGTACTTGCAAACTCTATGCACTCCACAAAAACCGACATGCTTATAAGAGACATTCTCATCATGACTAGTTCAATCATCATTAGTACTATGGATATTCAAATAGTTCATACTAATAACATTGCAATCATGCTCATCATTCAAAGATTTAGTGCCAAACATTTTAATGCATTCTTCTTCTAACACTTTGGCACAATTTTCCTTTCCATCATACTCACGAAAGATATTAAAAAGTTGAAGCGTATGAGGCAAACTCAATTCCATTTTTTAGTTTTCTTTTATAAACTAAACTAGTGCTAAAACAAGAAACAAAAAGATTCGATTGCAAGATCTAAAGATATAACTTCAAGCACTAACCTCCCCGGCAATGGCGCCAGAAAAGAGCTTGATGTCTACTACACAACCTTCTTCTTATAGACATTGTTGGGCCTCCAAGTGCAGAGGTTTGTAGGACAGTAGCAAATTTCCCTCAAGTGGATGACCTAAGGTTTATCAATCCGTCGGAGGCGTAGGATGAAGATGGTCTCTCTCAAACAACCCTGCAACCAAATAACAAAGAGTCCCTTGTGTCCCCAACACACCCAGTACAATGGTAAATTGTATAGGTGCACTAGTTCGACGAAGAGATGGTGATACAAGTGCAATATGGATAGTAGATAATGGTTTTTGTAATCTGAAAATATAAAAACAACAAGGTAACTAATGATAAAAGTGAGCACAAACGGTATTGCAATGCGTTGAAACAAGGCCTAGGGTTCATACTTTCACTAGTGCAAGTTCTCTCAACAATAATAACATAATTGGATCATATAAATTTCCCTCAACATGCAACAAAGAGTCACTCCAAAGTCACTAATAGCGAAGAACAAATGAAGAGATTATGGTAGGGTACGAAACCACCTCAAAGTTATCCTTTCTGATCGATCTATTCAAGAGTCCGTAGTAAAATAACATGAAGCTATTCTTTCCGTTCAATCTATCATAGAGTTCGTACTAGAATAACACCTTGAGACACAAATCAACCAAAACCCTAATGTCACCTAGATACTCCAATGTCACCTCAAGTATCCGTGGGTATGATTATATGATATGCATCACACAATCTCAGATTCATCTATTCAAACCAACACACAGTACTTCAAAGAGTGCCCCAAAGTTTCTACCGGAGAGTCAAGACGGAAACGTGTGCCAACCCCTATGCATAGGTTCATGGGCGGAACCCGCAAGTTGATCACCAAAACATACATCAAGTGGATCAATAGAATATCCCGTTGTCACCACGGGTATCCCACGCGAGACATACATCAAGTGTTCTCAAATCCTCAAAGACTCAATCCGATAAGATAACCTCAAAGGGAAAACTCAATCCATTACAAGAGAGTAGAGGGGGAGAAACATCGTAAGATCCAACTATAATAGCAAAGCTCGCGATACATAAAGATCGTACCACCTCAAGAACACGAGAGAGAGAGAGAGATCAAACACATAGCTACTGGTACATACCCTCAGCCCCGAGGGAGAACTACTCCCTCCTCGTCATGGAGAGCGCCGGGATGATGAAGATGGCCACCAGTGATGGGTTCCCCCCTCCCGCAGGGTGCCGGAACGGGTCTAGATTGGTTTTCGGTGGCTACGGAGGCTTCTGGCGGCGGAACTCCCGATCTATTCTGCTCCCCGAAGTTTTTAGGGTATATGGGTATATATAGGAGGAAGATGTACGTCGGTGGATCTCCGGGCTGCCCACGAGGCAGGGGCGCGCGCCCAGGTGGGACGAGCGCGCCCCCCACCCTCGTGGGCAGCCCTGGACTCTTTTGGTCCATCTCCGATACTCCGTGGGCTTCTTCTGGTCCAAAAATAAGTTCTGTGAAGTTTCAGGTCAATTGGACTCCGTTTGATTTGTTGGAAATATGCCCTAGAGGCAATAATAAAAATATTATTATATTTCATTGTTCATGATAATTGTCTTTTATTCATGCTATAACTGTATTATTCGGAAATCGTAATACACGTGTGAATACTTAGACCACACAATGTCCCTGGTAAGCCTCTAGTTGACCAGCTCGTTGTGATCAACAGATAGTCATGGTTTCCTGACTATGGACATTGGATGTCGTTGATAACGGGATCACATCATTAGGAGAATGATGTGATGGACAAGACCCAATCCTAAGCATAGCATAAAAGATCGTGTAGTTCGTTTTGCTAGAGCTTTGCAAGTGTCAAGTATCTCTTCCTTCGACCATGAGATCGTGTAACTCCCGGATACCGTAAGAGTGCCTTGGGTGTACCAAACGTCACAACGTAACTGGGTGACTATAAAGGTGCATTACAGGTATCTCCGAAAGTAGCTGTTGGGTTGACACGGATCGAGACTGGGATTTGTCACTCCGTATGACGGAGAGGTATCTCTGGGCCCACTCGGTAATGCATCATCATATTGAGCTCAATGTGACCAAGATGTTGGACACGGGATCATGCATTACGGTACGAGTAAAGTGACTTGCCGGTAACGAGACTGAACAAGGTATTGAGATACCGACGATCGAGTCTCGGGCAAGTAACGTACCGATTGACAAAGGGAATTGCATACAGGGTTTGATCGAATCCTCGACATAGTGGTTCATCCGATGACAACATCGAGGAGCATGTGGGAGCCATCATGGGTATCCAGATCCCGCTGATGGTTATTGACTGAGAGAGTCTCGGTCATGTCTGCATGTCTCCCGAACCCGTAGGGTCTACACACTTAAGGTTCAGTTACGCTAGGGTTATAGGGATATGTATATGCAGTAACCCGAATGTTGTTCGGAGTCCCGGATGAGATCCTAGACGTCACGAGGAGTTCCGGAATGGTCCGGAGGTAAAGATTTATATATGGGAAGTCCTGTTTCGGGCATCGGGACAAGTTTCGAGGTTATCGGTATTGTACCGGGACCACCGGAAGGGTCCCGGGGGTCCACCGGGTGGGTCCACCTGTCCCGGGGGGCCACATGGGCTGTAGGGGGGTGCGCCTTGGCCTAATGGGCCAAGGGCACCAGCCCCACATAGGCCCATGCGCCTAGGGTTTAAGGGGGCAAGAGTCCTAGGAGGGTAAGGCACCTCCTAGGTGCCTTGGGGGGAGGGAAAACCCCCCTTGGCCACCGCACCCCCTAGGAGATTGGATCTCCTAGGGCCGGCCACCCCCCCTTGGCACCCCTATATATAGTGGGGGAGAGGAGGGACTTCATACCTAAACGCCCTGGCCTTTGGTTGCCTCCTTCTCCCTCCCCAACACCTCCTCCACCTCCATAGTGCTTAGCGAAGCTCTGCCGGAGTACTGCAGCTCCATCAACACCACGCCGTCGTGCTGCTGCTGGTGCCATCTCCCTCAACCTCTCCTCCCTTCCTTGCTGGATCAAGAAGGAGGAGACGTGGCTGTTCCGTACGTGTGTTGAACGCGGAGGTGCCGTCCGTTTGGCGCTGGTCATCGGTGATTTGGATCATGTCGAGTACGACTACATCATCACCTTGCAAGCTTCCGCACGCGATCTACAAGTGGTATGTAGATGCAAACTCTCTCCCTAGACTCGTTGCTTAGATGAACTCATAGATGGATCTTGGTGAAACCGTAGGAAAATTTTTAATTTTCTGCAACGTTCCCCAACAGTGGCATCATGAGCTAGGTCTATGCGTAGTTCTCTTTGCTCGAGTAGAACACAACTTTGTTATGGGCGTGGATTTTGTCATCTTACTTGCCTCTACTAGTCTTTTCTTGCTCAACGGTATTGTGGGATGAAGCGGCCCGGACCAACCTTACACGTACTCTTACGTGAGACCGGTTCCACCGACTGACATGCACAAGTTGCATAAGGTGGCTGGCGGGTGTCTGTCTCTCCCACCTTAGTTGGAGCGGAATCGATGAACAGGGCCCTTATGAAGGGTAAATAGAAGTTGACAAAATCACGTTGTGGTGATTCGTAGGTAAGAAAACGTTCTTGCTAGAACCCAATTGCAGCCACGTAAAAGATGCAACAACAATTAGAGGACGTCTAACTTGTTTTTGCAGCGATTGATCATGTGATGTGATATGGCCAGAAGTTGTGATGAATGATGAATTGTGATGTATGAGATCATGTTCTTTGTAATAGGATTCACGACTTGCATGTCGATGAGTATGACAACCGGCAGGAGCCATAGGAGTTGTCATTATTTTTTGTATGACCTGCGTGTCATTGAATAACGCCATGTAAACTACTTTACTTTATTGCTAAACGTTAGTCATAGAAGTAGAAGTAGTCGTTGGTGTGACAACTTCATGAAGACACGATGATGGAGATCATGATGATGGAGATCATGGTGTCAAGCCGGTGACAAGATGATCATGGAGCCCCAAAGATGAAGATCAATGGAGCTATATGATATTGGCCATATCATGTCACAACTATATAATTGCATGTGATGTTTATTATGTATTATGCATCTTGTTTACTTAGGACGACGGTAGTAAATAAGATGATCCCTTATAAAATTTCAAGAAGTGTTCTCCCCTAACTGTGCACCGTTGCTACAGTTCGTCGTTTCTAAGCACCACGTGATGATCGGGTGTGATGGATTCTTACGTTCACATACAACGGGTGTAAGACAGTTTTACACAGCGAAAACACTTAGGGTTAACTTGACGAGCCTAGCATGTGCAGACATGGCCTCGGAACACGGAGACCGAAAGGTCGAACACGAGTCGTATGGAAGATACGATCAACATGAGAATGTTCACCGATGATGACTAGTCCGTCTCACGTGATGATCGGACACGGACTAGTCGACTCGGATTGTGTAACACTTAGATGACTAAAGGGATGTCTAATCTAAGTGGGAGTTCATAATTTGATTAGAACTTTATTATCATGAACTTAGTCTAAAACCTTTGCAAATATGTCTTGTAGATCAATGGCCAACGCTAATGTCAACATGAACTTCAACGCGTTCCTAGAGAAAACCAAGCTGAAAGATGATGGCAGCAACTATACGGACTGGGTCCGGAACCTGAGGATCATCCTCATAGCTGCCAGGAAACAATATGTCCTAGAAGGACCGCTAGGTGACGCTCCCGTCCCAGAGAACCAAGACATTATGAATGCTTGGCAGTCTCGCGCTGATGATTACTCCCTCGTTCAGTGCGGCATGCTTTACAGCTTAGAACCGGGGCTCCAAAAGCGTTTTGAGCATCACGGAGCATATGAGATGTTCGAAGAGCTGAAACTAGTTTTTCAAGCTCATGCCCGGGTCGAGAGATATGATGTCTCCGACAAGTTCTACAGTTGTAAGATGGAGGAGAACAGTTCTGTCAGTGAGCACATCCTGAAGATGTCTGGGTTGCACAACCGTATGACCGAGCTGAACATTAACCTCCCAGATGAGGCGGTCATTGACAGAATCCTCCAGTCGCTCCCACCAAGCTACAAGAGCTTTGTGATGAACTACAACATGCAGGGAATGGAAAAGACCATTCCTGAAGTGTTCTCGATGCTGAAGTCAGCAGAGGCTGAAATCAAGAAAGAACATCAAGTGTTGATGGTCAATAAGACCACTAAGTTCAAGAAGGGCAAGGGTAAGAAGAACTTCAAGAAGGACGGCAAAGATGTTGCCGCGCCTGGTAGGCCAGTTACCGGGAAGAAGTCAAAGAATGGACCCAAGCCTGAGACTGAGTGCTTTTATTGCAAGGGGAAGGGTCACTGGAAGCGGAACTGCCCCAAATACTTAGCGGATAAGAAGGCCGGCAACACCAAAGGTATATTTGATATACATGTGATTGATGTGTACCTTACCAGTACTCGTAGTAACTCCTGGGTATTTGATACCGGTGCCGTTGCTCATATTTGTAACTCACAGCAGGAGCTGCGGAATAAACGGAGACTGGCGAAGGACGAGGTGACGATGCGCGTCGGGAATGGTTCCAGAGTCGATGTGATCGCCGTCGGCACGCTGCCTCTACATTTACCTACGGGATTAGTTTTGAACCTTAATAATTGTTATTTAGTGCCAAGTTTGAGCATGAACATTGTATCTGGATCTCGTTTAATACGAGATGGCTACTCATTTAAGTCTGAGAATAATGGTTGTTCGATTTATATGAGAGATATGTTTTATGGTCATGCTCCGATGGTCAATGGTTTATTCTTAATGAATCTCGAGCGTAATATTACACATGTTCATAGTGTAGATGCCAAAAGATTTAAAGTTGATAACGATAGTCCCACATACTTGTGGCACTGCCGCCTTGGTCACATTGGTGTCAAGCGCATGAAGAAGCTCCATGCCGATGGACTTTTAGAGTCTCTTGATTATGAATCGTTTGACACGTGCGAACCATGCCTCTTAGGTAAAATGACCAAGACTCCGTTCTCCGGAACAATGGAGCGAGCAACCAACTTGTTGGAAATCATACATACCGATGTGTGCGGTCCAATGAGCGTTGAGGCTCGCGGAGGATATCGTTATGTTCTCACTCTCACAGATGACTTGAGTAGATATGGGTATGTCTACTTAATGAAACACAAGTCTGAGACCTTTGAAAAGTTCAAGGAATTTCAGAATGAGGTGGAGAATCAACGTGACCGAAAGATAAAATTCTTACGATCAGATCGTGGAGGAGAATACTTAAGTCACGAATTTGGTACACACTTAAAGAAATGTGGAATCGTTTCACAGCTCACGCCGCCTGGAACACCTCAGCGAAACGGTGTGTCCGAACGTCGTAATCGCACTCTATTGGATATGGTGCGGTCTATGATGTCTCTTACCGATTTACCGCTATCATTTTGGGGATACGCTCTAGAGACAGCTACATTCACTTTAAATAGGGCACCGTCTAAATCCATTGAGACGACACCGTATGAATTATGGTTTGGAAAGAAACCTAAGCTGTCGTTTCTAAAAGTTTGGGGATGCGAAGCTTATGTCAAGAAACTTCAACCTGAAAAGCTCGAACCCAAGTCGGAAAAATGCGTATTCATAGGATACCCTAAGGAAACTATAGGGTATACCTTCTACTTAAGATCCGAAGGCGAGATCTTTGTTGCCAAGAACGGATGCTTTCTGGAAAAAGAGTTTCTCTCGAAAGAAGTAAGTGGGAGGAAAGTAGAACTCGATGAAGTACTACCTCTTGAGCGGGATAGTGACGCAACACAGGAAACCGTTCCTGTGATGCCCACACCAACTGAAGAGGAAAACCATGATAATGATCAAAGTACTTCGGATCAAGTTACTGCTGAACTTCGTAGGTCCACAAGGACACGTTCCGCACCAGAGTGGTACGGCAACTCTGTCCTGGAAATCATGTTGTTAGACAACAATGAACCTTCGAACTATGAAGAAGCAATGGCGGGCCCGGATTCCAACAAATGGCTTGAAGCCATGAAATCCGAGATAGAATCCATGTATGAAAACAAAGTATGGACTTTGACAGACTTGCCCGATGATCGGCGAGCGATAGAAAACAAATGGATCTTTAAGAAGAAGACGGACGCGGATGGTAATGTTACCATCTATAAAGCTCGACTTGTCGCTAAGGGTTATCGACAGGTTCAAGGGATTGACTACGACGAGACATTCTCTCCCGTAGCGAAGCTAAAGTCCGTCCGAATCATGTTAGCAATTGCCGCATACTATGATTATGAGATATGGCAGATGGACGTCAAAACAGCATTCCTTAACGGGCATCTTAAGGAAGAACTGTATATGATGCAGCCGGAAGGTTTTGTCGATCCTCGGAACGCTAACAAAGTATGCAAGCTCCAGCGATCCATTTATGGACTGGTGCAAGCATCTCGGAGTTGGAACATTCGCTTTGATGAGATGATCAAAGCGTTTGGGTTTATGCAGACTTATGGAGAAGCCTGCGTTTACAAGAAAGTGAGTGGGAGCTCTGTAGCATTTCTCATATTATATGTAGATGACATACTCCTGATGGGAAATAATATAGAATTTCTGGACAGCATTAAGGCCTACTTGAATAAGTGTTTTTCAATGAAGGACCTTGGAGAAGCTGCTTATATATTAGGCATCAAGATCTATAGAGATAGATCGAGACGCCTCATAGGTCTTTCACAAAGCACATACCTTGATAAGATTTTGAAGAGATTCAGAATGGATCAGTCCAAGAAGGGGTTCTTGCCTATGTTACAAGGTATGAGACTGAGCTCAGCTCAGTCACCGACCACGGCAAAAGATAAAGAAGAGATGAGTGTCATCCCCTATGCTTCAGCCATAGGATCTATTATGTATGCCATGCTGTGTACCAGACCCGATGTAAACCTTGCCGTAAGTTTGGTAGCAAGATACCGAAGTAATCCCGGCAAGGAACACTGGACATCGGTCAAGAATATCCTGAAGTACCTGAAAAGGACAAAGGACATGTTTCTCGTTTATGGAGGAGACGAAGAGCTCGTCGTAAAGGGTTACGTCGACGCTAGCTTCGACTCAGATCTGGATGACTCTAAGTCACAAACCGGATACGTGTATATGTTGAATGGTGGAGCAGTAAGCTGGTGCAGCTGCAAGCAGAGCGTCGTGGCGGGATCTACGTGTGAAGCGGAGTACATGGCAGCCTCGGAGGCAGCACATGAAGCGATTTGGGTGAAGGAGTTCATCACCGACCTAGGAGTCATACCCAATGCGTTGGGGCTGATCAAACTCTTCTGTGACAACACTGGAGCTATTGCCCTCGCAAAGGAGCCCAGGTTTCACAAGAAGACCAGGCACATCAAGCGTCGTTTCAACTCCATCCGTGAAAATGTTCAAGATGGAGACATAGAGATTTGCAAAGTGCACACGGATCTGAATGTCGCAGATCCGCTGACTAAACCTCTCTCGCGTGCAAAACATGATCAACACCAGAACTCTATGGGTGTTCGATTCATCACAATGTAACTAGATTAGTGACTCTAGTGCAAGTGGGAGACTGTTGGAAATATGCCCTAGAGGCAATAATAAAAGTATTATTATATTTCATTGTTCATGATAATTGTCTTTTATTCATGCTATAACTGTATTATCCGGAAATCGTAATACACGTGTGAATACTTAGACCACACAATGTCCCTGGTAAGCCTCTAGTTGACCAGCTCGTTGTGATCAACAGATAGTCATGGTTTCCTGACTATGGACATTGGATGTCGTTGATAACGGGATCACATCATTAGGAGAATGATGTGATGGACAAGACCCAATCCTAAGCATAGCATAAAAGATCGTGTAGTTCGTTTTGCTAGAGCTTTGCAAGTGTCAAGTATCTCTTCCTTCGACCATGAGATCGTGTAACTCCCGGATACCGTAAGAGTGCCTTGGGTGTACCAAACGTCACAACGTAACTGGGTGACTATAAAGGTGCATTACAGGTATCTCCGAAAGTAGCTGTTGGGTTGACACGGATCGAGACTGGGATTTGTCACTCCGTATGACGGAGAGGTATCTCTGGGCCCACTCGGTAATGCATCATCATATTGAGCTCAATGTGACCAAGATGTTGGACACGGGATCATGCATTACGGTACGAGTAAAGTGACTTTCCGGTAACGAGACTGAACAAGGTATTGGGATACCGACGATCGAGTCTCGGGCAAGTAACGTACCGATTGACAAAGGGAATTGCATACAGGGTTTGATCGAATCCTCGACATAGTGGTTCATCCGATGACAACATCGAGGAGCATGTGGGAGCCATCATGGGTATCCAGATCCCGCTGATGGTTATTGACTGAGAGAGTCTCGGTCATGTCTGCATGTCTCCCGAACCCGTAGGGTCTACACACTTAAGGTTCAGTTACGCTAGGGTTATAGGGATATGTATATGCAGTAACCCGAATGTTGTTCGGAGTCCCGGATGAGATCCTGGACGTCACGAGGAGTTCCGGAATGGTCCGGAGGTAAAGATTTATATATGGGAAGTCCTGTTTCGGGCATCGGGACAAGTTTCGGGGTTATCGGTATTGTACCGGGACCACCGGAAGGGTCCCGGGGGTCCACCGGGTGGGTCCACCTGTCCCGGGGGGCCACATGGGCTGTAGGGGGGTGCGCCTTGGCCTAATGGGCCAAGGGCACCAGCCCCACATAGGCCCATGCGCCTAGGGTTTAAGGGGGCAAGAGTCCTAGGAGGGTAAGGCACCTCCTAGGTGCCTTGGGGGGAGGGAAAACCCCCCTTGGCCGCCGCACCCCCTAGGAGATTGGATCTCCTAGGGCCGGCCACCCCCCCTTGGCACCCCTATATATAGTGGGGGAGAGGAGGGACTTCATACCTGAACGCCCTGGCCTTTGGTTGCCTCCTTCTCCCTCCCCAACACCTCCTCCACCTCCATAGTGCTTAGCGAAGCTCTGCCGGAGTACTGCAGCTCCATCAACACCACGCCGTCGTGCTGCTGCTGGTGCCATCTCCCTCAACCTCTCCTCCCTTCCTTGCTGGATCAAGAAGGAGGAGACGTGGCTGTTCCGTACGTGTGTTGAACGCGGAGGTGCCGTCCGTTTGGCGCTGGTCATCGGTGATTTGGATCACGTCGAGTACGACTACATCATCACCTTGCAAGCTTCCGCACGCGATCTACAAGTGGTATGTAGATGCAAACTCTCTCCCTAGACTCGTTGCTTAGATGAACTCATAGATGGATCTTGGTGAAACCGTAGGAAAAATTTTAATTTTCTGCAACGTTCCCCAACATGATTTTCCTTTTCTGAGATACTCTCAAACAAGGAAAAAGAAGAAACTAGCACTGGGCTCTAGGTTAATAGGTTAGTCCCAAAAATCATATAAAAGTGTTTAGTAAAGCCCATAATCATCCAAAACAGATAATATAATAGCATGAATACTTCATAAATTATAGATATGTTGGAGACGCATCATAGGTCTCCAAGGACATCGAGGAGAAATTTGTATTGAGATCCAAAGAGAGAGAAGAAGCCATCTAGCTAATAACTATGGACTCGAAGGTCTGTGGTAAAGTGCTCACACATCATCTGAGAGGCTATGGTGTTGATGTAGAAGCCCTCTGAGATCGAATCCCCTCCAGCAGATCGCCGGAAAAGGTCCCCAGATGGGATCTCATGGGTATAGAAGGTTGCGGCGGTGGAAAAGTGGTTTCATGCCCCCCTGATGTTTTCAGGGTATAAGAGTATATATAGGCGGAAGAAGTAGGTCGGTGGAGCTACGAGGGGCCCACGAGGGTGGGGGGCGCGCCGCCCTACCTTGTGGCCGCCTCGCTGCTTCCTTGACGTCCACTCCAAGTCTCCTGGATTGCGTTTGCTCCAAAAAAGATCCTCGCGAAGGTTTCATTCCGTTTGATATTCCTTTTATGCGAAACACTGAAATAGGCAAAAAAAACAGCAATTTGCACTGGGCCTTTGGTTAATAGGTTAGTCCCAAAAATAATATAGAAGTGTATAATAAAGGCCATAAACATCCAAAACAGATAATATAATAGCATGGAACAATCAAAAATTATAGATACGTTGGAGACGTATCAAGCATCCCCAAGCTTAATTCCTGCTCATCCTCGAGTAGGTAAATGATAAAAACAATTTTTTTGATGTGGAATGCTACCTAACATTATTTTCAATGTATTTCTCTTTATTGTGGCATGAATGTTTAGATCCGAAAGATTCTAGACAGAAGTTAATATTGACATAAAAATAATAATACTGCAAGCAATGCTAACCAGGCAATCATGTCTTATCAAAACAACATATCCAAAGAAAGCTTATCCCTACAAAATCATATTGTTTGGCCATGCTTCATTTTCATCACACAAAATGCTCCCATCATGCACAACCCCGATGACAGGCCAAGAAATTGTTTCATACTTTAGTCTTTTCAAACGTTTTCAACTTTCACGCAATATATGAGCATGAGCCATGGATATAACACTATGGGTGGAATAGAATATGATGAAGGAGGTTGTGTGAGAAGACAAAAAGGGAGAAAGTCTCACATTGACGCGGCTAATCAACGGGCTATGGAGATGCCCATCAATTGATGTCAATGCAAGGAGTAGGGATTGCAATGCAACAGATGCACTAGAGCTATAAATATATGAAAGCTTAACAAAAGAAACTAAGTGGGTGTGCATCCAACGTGCTTGCTCACGAAGACCTAGGGCATTTTGAGGAAGCCCATTGTTGGAATATGCAAGCCAAGTTCTATAATGAAAAATTACCACTAGTATATGAAAGTGACAACATAAGAGACTCTCTATCATGAAGATCATGGTGCTACTTTGAAGCACATGTGTTGAAAACGGATAGTAACATTGCCCCTTCTCTCTTTTCTCTCTCATTTTTTTGGGCCTCTCTTTTTTCTGGCCTTTTTTCCAGAAGAACTTTCTTCACATGGGACAGTGCTCTAATAATGGAAATCATCACACTTTTATTTACTTTACAACTCAAGATTACAACTTGATACTTAGAACAAAATATGACTCTATGTGAATGCCTCCAGCGGTGTACCGGGATATGCAATGAATCAAGAGTGACATGTATGAAAGAATTATGAAGGTGGCTTTGCCACAAATACGATGTCAACTACATGATCATGAAAGGCAATATGACAATGATGGAGCGTGTCATAATAAACGGAACGGTGGAAAGTTGCATGGCAATATATTTCGGAATGGCTATGGAAATGCCATAATATGTAGGTATGTTGGCTGTTTTGAGGAAGATATATGGAGGCTTATGTGTGATAGAGCATATCATATCACATGATTTGGATGCACCGGCAAAGTTTTCACCAACTCTCGAGGTGATAAAGGGCAATGCACGGTACCGAAGAGGCTAGCAATGATGGAAAGGTGAGAGTGCGTATAATCCATGGACTCAACATTAGTCATAAAGAACTCATATACTTATTGCAAAAATCTACAAGTCATCAAAACCAAGCACTACGCGCATGCTCCTAGGGGGATAGATTGGTAGGAAAAGACCATCGCTTGTCCCCGACCGCCATTCATAAGGAAAGCAATCAAAGTACACCTCATGCTTCAAATTTGTCACACAACTTTTACCATCCGTGCATGCTACGGGACTTGCCAACTTCAACACAAGTATTTATCAATTCCATAATTACTCAACTAGCACAAATCTAATATTACCACCTTTATATCTCAAAACAACTATCAAGAATCAAACTTCTCATAACATTTAATGCACTCTATATGAAAGTTTTTATTATGCCCATCTTGGATGCCTATCATATTAGGACTAATTTAATAACCAAAGCAAATTGCCATGTTGTTCTAAAGGACTCTCAAAATAATATAAGTGAAGCATGAGAGATCAACACTTTCTATAAAATAAAACCACCACCGTGCTCTAAAAAGATATAAGTGAAACACTAGAGCAAAATTATCTAGCTCAAAAGATATAAGTGAAGCACATAGAGTATTCTAATAAATTCCGATTCATGTGTGTGTCTCCCAAAAGGTGTGTATAGCAAGGATGACTATGGTAAACTAAAAAGCAAATACTCAAATCATACAAGACGCTCCAAGCAAAACACATATCATGTGGTGAATAAAAATATAGCCTCAAGTAAAGTTACCGATAGATGAAGACGAAAGAGGGGATGCCTTCCGGGGCATCCCCAAGCTTACGCTTTTGGTTGTCCTTGAATTTTACCTTGGGGTGCCTTTGGAATCCCCAAGCTTAGGCTCTTTCCACTCCTTGTTCCGAAATCTATCAAATCTTTAACCAAAAACTTGAAAACTTCACAACACAAAACTCAACAGAAAATCTCATGAGCTCCGCTAGTATAGAAAACAAACCACCACTTTAAGGTACTGTAGTAAACTCATTCTTTATTTATATCGGTGTTAAACCTACTGTATTCCAACTTCTCTATGGTTCATACCCCCCCGATACTAGCCATAGATTCATCAAAATAAGCAAACAACACACGAAAAACATAATCTGTCAAAAACAGAACAATCTATAGTAATCTATAGGTTTCAGATACTTCTGTAACTCCAAAAATCCTGAGAAATTAGGACATCCTAAATAATTTGTATATTGATCTACAACAGTTGGAAACAATACTTTACCGCTCTCTGGTTAAAAATCAAAATTATTCTCGTGAGCGCATACTTTCTGTTTTTTTGCAGCAAGATCAAATAACAATCATCCAAGAAGATCCTAAAGGCTTTACTTGGCACAAACACTAACTAAAACATAAAAAACACAATCATAACAGATGATAGATGTTTTATTTATTACTAAATAGGAACAAAAAGAAAGTAACAAAAATAAAATTGGGTTGCCTCCCAACAAGCGCTATCGTTTAACGCCCCTAGCTAGGCATTGATAATTTCAATTATGCTCACATGAAAGACAAGAATTGAAGCACAAAGAGAGCATCATGAAACACGTGACAAACACATCTAAGTCTAACATACTTCCTATGCATAGGCATCTTATAGGCAAACAAATTGTCATAGCAAGCAAAAACTAGCATATGCAAGGAAGCGGAAAGAAACAGTAGCAATCTCAACATAACGAGAGGTAATTTAGTAACATGAAAATTTCTACAATCATATTTTCCTCTCACATAATAATTACATGTGGGATCATAAGAAAATTGAACAAAATAGCTATCACATAAAATATTTTCAACACGATCCACATGCATGCAAAGTTGACACTCTTCCAAAATAGTGGTATTAACATTAACTAAAGTCATGACCTATCCAAACCCACTTTTATCAAAAATTTCATAAGATTGAACATTATCCAAATATGTGGGATGTAAAGTTGACACTCTTCCAAACCCACTTTCAATAATATTGCAAACACTATTATCAATCTCATATTCATCAAGGGGCTTAAATAAATTTTCAAGATCAAAAGAAGAATCACCCCAATCATGATCATTGCAACAAATAGTAGTCATAGCAAAACTAGCATCACCAAGCTTAGGGTTTTGCATATTATTAGCACAATTGACGTTAATCTTGCAATCATGCTTTTTATTCAAAGATCTATCGTGAATCACTTCATAAATCACTTCATCACAATTTTCAGATTCACGAATTTCAAGCAAAACCTCATAAAGATAATCTAGTGCACTCAACTCACTAGCAGTTGGTTCATCGTAATTGGATATTTTAAAAAGATTAGCAAGAGGATGAGGATCCATATCAATAGATATTTAGCAAGCGAAGATGCAAGCTAAAAGAAAGCACATGGTAACATGAGCAAACAGAAGGATGAACGGAAGAAGGGCGAAGGAAAAGCAAAGGTGAAGTGGGGGAGAGGAAAACGAGAGGCAAATGGCAAATAATGTAATGCAAGGGAGACGAGTTTGTGATGGGTACTTGGTATGTCTTGACTTGAGTGTAGATCTCCCCGGCAACGGCGCCAGAAATCCTTCTTGCTACCTCTTGAGCATGCGTTGGTTTTCCCTTGTAGAGGAAAGGGTGATGCAGCAAAGTAGCGTAAGTATTTCCCTTAGTTTTTGAGAACCAAGGTATCAATCCAGTAGGATACTATACGCAAGTCACCTAGTACCTGCACAAACAAACAAGAACCTCGCAACCAACATGATAAAGGGGTCGTCAATCCCTTCATGGTCACTTACGAAAGTGAGATCTGATAGAGATAATAAGATAAATATTTTTAGTATTTTTGTTGTATAGGTTGAAAAGTAAAGATTGCAAAATAAATAGTAAACTAGAATTGTAGACCGGAAACTAATATGATGTAAAGTAGACCCGGGGGCCATAGGTTTCACTAGTGGCTTCTCTCAAGATAGCATATATTATGATGGGTGAACAAATTACTGCCAAGCAATTGATAGAAAAGCGCATACTTATGATGATATCTAGGCATGATCATGAACATAGGCATCACGTCTGTGTCAAGTAGACCAAAATGATTCTGCATCTACTACTATTACTCCACACATCGACCGCTATCTAGCATGCATCTAGAGTATTAAGTTCAAAAGAACAGAGTAACGCATTAGGGAAGATGACATTATGTAGAGGGATAAACTCAAGCAATGTGATATAAACCCCATCTTTTTATCCTCGATGGCAACAATACAATACGTGCCTTGCTGCCCCTACTGTCACTAGGAAAGGACACCGCAAGATTGAACCCAAAGCTAAGCACTTCTCCCATTGCAAGAAAGATCAATCTAGTAGGCCAAACCAAACTGATAATTCAAAGAGACTTGCAAAGATATCAAATCATGCATATAAGAATTCAGAGAAGAATCAAATATTGTTCATAGATAATCTTAATCATAAACCCACAATTCATTGGATCTCGGCAAACACACCGCAAAAAGAATTACATCAAATAGATCTCCAAGACATCGAGGATAAGTTTGTATTGAGATCCAAAGAGAGAGAGATAAGAAGCCATCTAGCTAATAACTATGGACCCGAAGGTCTGTGGTAAACTACTCACACATCATCGGAGAGGCTATGGTGTTGATGTAGAAGCCCTCCATGATCGAATCCCCCTCTGGCAGATCGCCAGAAAAGGTCCCGAGATGGGATCTCATGGGTACAGAAGATTGAGGCGGTGGAAAAGTGGTTTCGTGGCTCCCCCTGATGTTTTGAGGGTATAAGAGTATATATAGGCAAAAGAAGTAGGTCGGTGGAGCTGCGAGGGGCCCACGAGGGTGGGGGCGCGCCACCCTACCTCGTGGCCGCTTTGCTGCTTCCTTGACGTCCACTCCAAGTCTCCTGGATTGCGTTTGTTCCAAAAAAGATCCTCACGAAGGTTTCATTCCATTTGATATTCCTTTCCTGCGAAACACTCAAATAGGCAAAAAAACAACAATTTGCATTGGGCCTTCGGTTAATAGGTTAGTCCCAAAAATAATATAAAAGTGTATAATAAAGCCCATAAACATCCAATATAGATAATATAATAGCATGGAACAATCAAAAATTATAGATACGTTGGAGACGTATCAAGCATCCCCAAGCTTAATTCCTGCTCGTCCTCGAGTAGGTAAATGATAAGAACAAAATTTTTGATGTGGAATGCTACCTAACATAATTTGCAATGCATTTGTATTTATTGCATCATGAATGTTTAGATCCAAAAGATTCTAGATAGAAGTTAATATTGACATAAAAATAATAATACTTCAAGCAATGCTAACCAAGCAATCATGTCTTATCAAAATAACATAGCCAAAGAAAGCTTATCCCTACAAAATCATATAGTTTGGCCATGCTTCATTTTCGTCACACAAAATGCTCCCATCATGCACAACCCCGATGACAAGCAAAGCAATTGTTTCATACTTTAGTCTTTTCAACTTTTTCAACTTTCACGCAATATATGAGCACGAGCCATGGATATAACACTATGGGTGGAATAGAATATGATGATGGAGGTTGTGTGAGAAGACAAAAGGGAGAAAGTCTCACATGGATGCAGCTAATCAACGGGCTATGGAGATGCCCATCAATTGATGCCAATGCAAGGAGTAGAGATTGCCATGCAAAGGATGCACTAGAGCTATAAACATATGAAAGCTCAATAAAAGAAACTAAGTGGGTGTGCATCCAACTTGCTTGCTCACGAAGACCTTGGGCATTTTGAGGAAGCCCATTGTTGGAATATGCAAGCCAAAGTCTTTAATGAAAAATTCCCACTAGTATATTAAAGTGACAACATAAGAGACTCTCTATCATGAAGATCATTGTGCTACTTTGAAGCACATGTGTGGAAACATGATAGTAACATTGCCCCTTCTCTCTTTTCTCTCTCATTTTTTGGGCCTATTTTTTGGCCTTTCTCTTTTTTTTTCAGAAGAACTCTCCTCACATGGGACAATGCTCAAATAATGAAAACCATCACACTTTTATTTACTTTACAACTCAAGATTACAACTCGATACTTAGAACAAAATATGACTCTATGTGAATGCCTCCGGTGGTGTACCGGGATATGCAATGAATCAAGAGTGACATGTATGAAAGAATTATGAAAGTGGCTTTGCCACAAATACGATGTCAACTACATGATCATGCAAGGCAATATGGCAATGATGGAGCGTGTCATAATAAATGGAACGGTGGAAAGTTGGATGGCAATATATCTCGGAATGGCTATGGAAATGCCATAATAGGTAGGTATGGTGGCTGTTTTGAGGAAGATATATGGAGGCTTATGTGTGATAGAGCGTATCATATCACGGGGTTTGGATGCACAGACGAAGTTTGCACCAACTCTCGCACCATCGTTGTCGTCCTCCGGGACGCCGTTGTTGAAGTCTTCAAGGCAGCACAAAATGTTCTTCACTTGTAAATCAAACATCATGTCATCGCGCGATCGACGGGCGGGGCACGGGAGGACACCAACTTGCGCCGCTGAGAGGTAGTGGTCGACGGCAGCGTCCCATACCGCTGAGGGGGGCGCACGCACGGGCACGGGAACGAGCGCGATAGGTGCAGCCACACACACGGGACCGGCGCTACGGTGGGTGGAGGGGCGCACACGGGCAGGGGCACGGGTGCAGTGGGTGCAGGCAAACGCATGGGGGCCAGCGCCACGGTGGGTGGAGGGGCGCACAAGGTTATTGGCGCTGGTGCTGGCATGTACACGAGCTAGCGCGGGTCCGCGGAGACTTCGCTGATGCACGTGTCTTCTAGCTCTGCGATAGTGCTCGGTGACCAGCCCGTCCATGCTACAGGGATGGTCGCTGGCGTGGGCGCGGGGATGGGAGCTGGGACGAGAGTGGGGGCATCAATCACCGCGTCTAGCTCATTCTAGGCCATGTCCATGAGGCCCCATTCCTCCTTATTTTCTATCTCCTCCGGCTCGGAGTCGACTTGACCAAACTGGAAGACTAGTGGCAGATGATCATTCTGCGCCATGGCGTTGGTGGAGGTCTGCGGGAGGGAGGGGAATGGGAGGCAAACAATAAGGCCGCTTGTATTAAACAGCGGCTCGGGCGCCATTAATGGAGAGGAAGGCGGGCGACCATGGAAGTCAAAGGGCTCGCTTCCCAGTGAGCCTGCGCAGCGTACAACTCGCATGCTTCCCGGTGAGCCTCCACATTGGAGGACAACTTGCACGCATCTCGGTCAGCCCGTGCACCGGACTCCGCTTGCACGCCTCCCGTTCAGTCAAGTTCAAGCAGCTGTCTGCATGGCACCTCCTATAGCCATTAAAACAAAGACACATGGCGTCACGTGAATGGTTAACAGAACACACACGATTTGAATTATACAACCGTTTGAGATATTAAAGTGGTAGCTATTTTTTCAAAATGCCTTTGTTGGCAGTTACTCGAGTGCGCCTTCTCTCAAAATGGACACAAAAAATACCACAACATGTCGGGTGCCACTCCATCATAGCATGCCAAGTTTCATGAATTTCTGACGAGTTTTAGATTTACTAGAATGTAAAAACAAAGCATCTCAACGTTTTGCCGGCAATCAACGGTGCCCTAGTGTTTGAAATTCATTCCCATTTCTTGCATGGGACCTAAGCATGCACCCAAGGACACATATTTGATTTTTCAACCAATTTATATGCACTGGAGCATGTGCATGTAGTTCAAATTTGAATTATGCACATAAATGCATTGAAAACTCAGCGAATGCATAAAAATGTCCAAATGAACCCTGCAAAATCACAAAAAATGACACAACACTCTTGTAGTTCTATGTTGACACGAGAATTTTTTTTAAAGCAATAAAAGGCAATGGATATCGTTTCATCCCCAAAGGTGGGACGTACCCTATCAAACCATCATGCTTGTTGTGAGAAGCTCTGGTACGTGAGAAGCTTATACCCAAACCTTCCCCAGATGGGACAATTTTTTTACCACGGCATGTTGATGCCGCTCCATGATAGCATGCCAAATTTCTTGAATTTCAGACAAGTTTTGGATTTACTAGAATTTAAAAACCAGGCATCTCAATGTTTTGCCGGCAATCAATGGTACCCTGGTGTTTGAAATTCATTCCCATCTCTTGCATGGGACCTAAGAATGCACACAAGGACACATATTTGTTTTTTCAACAAAGTTATATGCACTGGAGCATGTGCATGTAGTTCAAATTTGAATTATGCACCTAAATGCACTGAAAACTCAGTTAATGCATAAAAATTTCCAAACGAACCCCGAAAAATAACAAAAATTCACACAACACTCCTGTTGTTCTATGTTGACACGAGAATTTTTTTGAAAGAAGGGGCAATGGATATCGTTTCGTCCCCAAAGGTGGGACATTCCCTATCGAAACCATCACGCTTGTTGTGAGAAGCTCTAGTATGTGAGAAGCTTATACCCAAACCTGCCCCAAATGGGACAAATTTTTTAGTATGACATGTTGATGCCGCTCCATGATAGCATGCCAAGTTTCAAGAAATTCAGACGAGTTTTGGATTTACTAGAATTTAAACCAGGAATCGCAACATTTTGCCAGCAATCAACGGTGCCCTGGTGTTTGAAATTCATTCCCATCTCTTGCATGGGACCTAAGCATGCACCCAAGGACACACATGTGATTTTTCAACCAACTTCGGTGCACTAGAGCATGTGCTTATAGTTCAAATTTGAATTATGCACATAAAATGCCTAGAAAACCCAGTTAATGTATAAAAAGGCCAAACGAACCCCAAAAAATTAATTCCCATTTCTTGCATTGGACCTAAGCATGCACTGAAGGACACATATTTGATTTTTCAACCAATTTATATGCACCGGAGCATGTGCATGTAGTTTAATTTTGAATTGTGCACCTGAAATGGCTAGAAAACCAGTTTAATGTATAAAATGTCTAAACGAACCCTGAATAATTCCAATTCTTTTACGACACACATATAGTTGCATGTTCACTGTAGATAAAAGGTCTAGCAATTCAAACAGCGTCCATTGCCGCTGTGAATATCAAGTAGATCCCACACAATTTATTATCACCAACCGTGTGAGATGTAGTACAAAATATCTTGGAGCACCGTCGGTGTATAGTACGCCTATGGCTTACGCGAGAAGGTGCGTCGGCTACAGTCCACAGCCGGCATGTCAAGCACATTGGCTCGCTCCCCAAAAACTCCTGCTCTGCTTCAGTACCTTGATTGAAATTTTCAGTTGCCCCATCATTTTACTCCCGCCTCTGCATCCCTCGCAATCTCAAAAATATCTGCTCGCCCTTGATCCAAATTTTCAGTATCCCCGCCTTGTTACCCCCGCCTAGTAAAAATTTCAATTGACGCAGTATTTCCTCAACCACAACCTTGCCCCCCTCGAAACCATTGGTAGGTCGCCGCCATCGCCGGCACCTCCATCCTCAACCTCTGCCTGTGTGACGGGGAGGTTGAGGAGCCAATGGCCAAAAAGAGGTTTATCGCGGCCTTTTCGCCCAATGCCGGCGAGGTGGCCGCGGAGGTGTCCCTGTCGTCCTTCGTGGGCCCAATTGTCGGTGTCAAAACCGGTAGATCTTGGGTAGGGGGTCCCGAATTGTGTGTCTGAGGATCGAAGGTAACAGGAGATAGGGACGCGATGTTTACCCAAGTTCGGGCCCTCTTGATGGAGGTAATACCCTATTTCCTGCTTGATTATCTTGGATGAATATGGGGTTTACAAGAGTTGCTCTACCTCGAGATCGTAATGGCTGAACCCTAGTCCCACAGAGTTTGTGTAATCGTTCAAACCGAGTCAAAGTTTTACCCTAACCCTTTAGCACATCGGTCCCACAGAGTTTATCATATTGGTCCCACCGAAAATCCTAACGTTCACATTTTGAACTAAATCGGTCTGACTGAGTTTAACTATTCGGTCCCACCGAGTTTGGTGAATTGTGTGTAACAGCTACATTTCCACCATTCATTTTCTGAGAGAGAACCACTTACTCATGTGTTGGGACCAAGATATTCCAATCCAACCACAAGAATCTTGATCTCTAGCCTTCCCCAAGTTGCTTTCCACTCAAATCATCTTTCCACCATATCCAAATCTGTGAGACAGAGTTGAGTGCTGGGGAGACTGTTATTTGAAGCACAAGAGTAAGGAGTTCACCATCAACACACCATCTATTACCTTTTGGAGAGTGGTGTGTCCTAGATTGGTTAGGTGTCACTTGGGAGCCTCCATCAAGATTGTGGAGTTGAACCAAGGAGTTTGCAAGGACAAGGAGATCGCCTACTTCATGAAGATCTACCCAAGTGAGGCAAGTCCTTCGTGGGCGATGGCCATGGTGGGATAGACAAGGTTGCTTCTTCGTGGACCCTTCGTGGGTGGATCCCTCCATGGACTCGCGCAACCGTTACCCTTCGTGGATTGAAGTCTCCATCAACGTGGATGTACGATGGCACCACCTATCAGAACCATGCTAAAAACCTTCATGTCTCCAATTGCGTTTGCACACTCCAATCCCATCCTTTTGCTTTCTTGCAAGTTGCATGCTTTACTTTCCGCTGCTCATATATTCTTGCCTTGTTTGCTTGAAATTTATTGTAAATGTTTAAAATTGTGCTAAAAATCCACCTTAACTTGAAGAAATTAAAAACTGCTACTTTTCTTGGTTGAGGGTCTAATCACCCCCATCTAGACACCTCTTCTCGATCCTACAATTGGTATCAAAGCATTGGTCTCCATTGCTTTGGTTTAATCTCCATTGGAGGAAGATGCATGAGTCTACGTTGGGGAGTCTTAGATGTAGAGTGCCTGTACTTGATGGAGAGTTCTTTCATGAGTGGAAAAATGAGATGCTTGAGATTTTCAA
The DNA here is from genome assembly GCF_018294505.1 of Triticum aestivum. Taxonomy (NCBI): domain Eukaryota; kingdom Viridiplantae; phylum Streptophyta; class Magnoliopsida; order Poales; family Poaceae; genus Triticum; species Triticum aestivum. The sequence continues at coordinate 182,397,275 of NC_057806.1, read as the reverse complement.
TGAATATCACTTGAACAAGTACATTACTAGCCCTTGTGCACCCCTTGTTGACCCTTTGCATCCTACCCTTGATGAGTCTATTGACATGATTCGCAACCTTAGAACTGTCAATCTTATTACTAGAGGTTTGCCTAGAAATCTGTTTAGTTGCTTGCTGTTGATTGTGCTTACACCATATGGAGATTTCTTGAGGTACGATTTCCAAACTATTCCTTGCAAAATTTGGATGAGATTCTTCATAAATATATTGTGTTGAGTAAGATTAATTCCAATGATCTTAAGTTTGGTGATTGTTTATTTGAGCTTAGTAACCTCATGTGTGCCAAAGGAGATGTTGGAATCATTAGCAATATCATTTCCGAAGCTATTAGACTTCGTAAAGATGAACATTGTGATGATCATTTATCTAACGAATCACTCTTCTAGGAATTCATCAATCACAAGACGATGTTGAACATGGATACTATGATGAGGATGATCATAGTGATTTTGATCTCGAAGAGTCTATGAGACATTTTGGTCTTATGGCTAATCACTACTACAGGTTGCTGCTAACGCGACACTACGATCAGAGACCTTTCGATGAAACTGTGTGCGGTGCAATAATCGCAAACGGTGGTGTAAAAAAACATCAAAAAAGGTGCAAAACGTTTGCGATGATGGATGCATCAAACACGGTTCAGATTTTAGTTGCATGTGCGATGCAGGGCATACGGTTCAGTTCAATTAACTGTTTGCGATGAGGAGGAACAAAAGGAACGGGCAGCCATATGGAGGTGTGTGCGATATATATCATACGATTCACTCAGATGAACTATTTGTGATTAGGCAACACAAAAGAAACGGTCAGCCAGATCAAGGTGTGTGCGATATACGACATGCAGTTCACTCGGATGAACTGTTTGCGTTGAGACAAGAGAACAGAAATGGTCAGCCAGATTAAGGTGTGTGCGATGTACAACATACGGTTCACTCGAATGAACTGTTCATGATTAGGCAACACAAAACAAACGATCAACCAGATCAGGGTGTGTGCGATATACGGCATGCGGTTCACTCGGCCTTGTCATCATTGTGTGACCTCTGTGTCAACCGTTCGCTCCCCACTAGCCTCTTCTTGTACCATGGCAACCGTCCACCGCCTCTTCGCCTTTCCCTCTCGATTTCAAACTGTTGTCGCACGCTCTTCCTCCCACCATTTGCCTTCACCCTTCCTTCTGCCATTGTTCAATCATCTTCTCCATGGAGGGAACAAGCCAGAAATGACCCCGTTATTCTTGCCCCGATCTGAAAGATGACGTGGTGGAGGAACTCATTGATCGGCGCGACGTCATCACCTCGGCTAGCATGGCAGGTTCATTCAAGACCATTCTCGACTCAACTAATTACATCATTAGAAGCAACCCAAGGGTCTAGGAGCGGTTTGATCTCCCCTATCTTCTTCGCTGTGACCCTGCTGAATGGCGCGGGGGCGGGGGAAGCCTCGCCTTGTGCAAGTTGATGCTACATGATAATGATACGTGTGATGTTAAGATGCCATCGCTTGAGGGCAAGGCTTGGGCAGGTGCAAATGAAGATTGGGTTGTTTATATTGGGTACAACTGCGAGTGGGAACTTGTGAATGTGTACACTCGTCACCGGGTTCCACTTCCAAAAATCTTAGACTGCCCAGAGGTTGAGCACACATATGATCTACGTGAGTTCAAATATGATCATGGTAACTATCGTCTACGGAAGATAGCAATTTGTCGAGTTCCCAACCGCTCTTGGGATTACACGAACTATGAAGTTGTTGCTATCTTCGACAAGCTTGTTGCCTTCCTTACTTCCACGCCTCAATGGATATTGCTCAAAAATCAATTTTTGTACATGGATGAGTACTGTGATGCAATTCAGTACGAGGGTCTTGTGTTTGCTGCCACCACTCGTGGCACTGTTTTTGCATGGAATCATCATGCTTTCAGTACATTTGTCTTCCATCGTAATTATAATTGTTTCATCCACATGCATGCGGGTTAGCTAGTTTCCCTTTACTAATTAATTAACCTTCTTGTGTTTCCAAGGTCCTGTGAACATTCCACCACCTATACTTGAAAAATTTTATAACCAAGGGGGAGATGACGATGCTGATGATCACGAGCATGAGGACGAGCAGGACCCATATACTCAGTGGTGCCTGGCAACTTATTCCGATGGATCACCTCTTCTTGTCTGTATACAAGCACTACTGATGTTACTAAGGAAGCAGGCGTTGTCTCGCATGGTCTCACTCTCCGGACCTATTCCAACATCCATTGCTGGGTATTTGGGATGGATACTAGTGTACTAGCGCCAACACCTTCTCCCTGGTTCAGTATTGAAAGTCTTGGAGGAAACTCGCTCTTCCTTGGACAAAACTATCCAATGATGGTGAAAGGTGATCCAACTGCTGTTGCCACGATGTTACTACCATTTATGAGAAGCAACTGTATCTATACCTAGGACATTGCTATGCTTCCCTACCGTCCCAATATGGGTCTTGACATAGGCCGCTTCAGCCTGGATGATCAGTCCTATGTTGGTCTCGAGATTGACAGTAGCTGGCCCTTCACAGAGAATCAATTCTGGTTCAAAGTAAGCATTTCCAACGCCGATGAGTGGTTGAGCTGAAGTTCATTTCATCGCTTTGTTATTTGTTGTGTGAGAAAAACATTACTTTACTAGAATGTTTTGTTGGAAATGATCTATAATCCAACGTGTATCCTCGTTGTCGTTGTGGGTTGATGACTTGTTTTATGTAATCAATGGTACATTTGCATATGCGTCCATCAACTCACGCCTGCTAGTGGTGTCCATATGAACAGTGCTAGTGATTTTAGTTGCAATAATTAGATAGTGCTAGTGATTTTTAGCTGCATATTTTGACAATCGCAGTGTTATAAGGTTGACAAATGGCAACGTTACTAGGTAAACAAATGTCAATCTTTCCAGTTTGACAAATGGCAACATACCCAAAATGACAGATGCAAATCTTACCCAATTGTTTCTACATGGTTGCACACGGGTCATGCAAAACAACCGTTTGCTTTGAAGGGATGCAAAAATCCTGCTCGACACATTTTCCCTTGGCTTCCTGGGGAAGCTGTCAGTTTGCGTACGGGTCTTCTAACTAAAACGTTTGAGATGAGTGTTTTATATTTAAAGACCATTGACGTTTTTTTCAAAAGAAAGTCATTTGATAAGTCTATACATTAAGAGAGAAAAACACAAGTTTGTTCAAACCATATCTTTCATTCAGTCACACTGTGAATTTATATCCATATGATCGAGAATTCGATATACCGTATTAAACCCCCAAAAGAACTATTTCCGGCGGCGGCGGAGGTGGCGTGCCGCGCCGTCGTTATCGCCCTCCGGGACACCATTGTTGAAGTCTTCAAGGCAGCACAAAATGTTCTTCACTTGTAAATCAAACATCATGTCATCGCGCGATCGATGGGCGGGGCGAGGGAGGACGTCAACTGGCGCCGCTGAGAGGTAGCGGTCGACGACAGCGTCCCATGCCGCTGAGGGGGGCGCGCACATGGGCATGGGCACGGGTGCGGCGGGTGCAGCCAAACACACGGGGACCGGCGTCGCGGTGGGTGGAGGGGCGCACACGAGAAGGGGCACGGGCGTGCCAGGTGCAGCCAAACGCATGGGGGCCAGCGCCAGGGTGGGTGGAGGGGCATGCACGGGCACGGGCGCTGGCGCTGGCGAGCTCGCATGGGTCATCAGAGACCTCGCTGACGCCATCGGCTTCCAGCTTCGCGATAGTGCTCGGTGACCAACCCGTCAATGCTACGGGGATTGTCGCTGGAGCGGGCGCGGGGATGGGAGCTGGGACAGGAGCGGGGGAAGCAACCGTTGCGGCCAGCTCGTTCTGGGCCATGTCCATGAGGCCCCATTCCTCCTTATTTTCTATCTCCTCCGGCTTGGAGTCGACTTCACCAAACTGGAAGACTAGTGGCAGATGATCATTCTGTGCCATGGCGTTGGTGGAGGTCTGCGGGAGGGAGGGGAATGGGAGGCAAATAGTAAGGCCGCCCATATTAAACAGCGGCTCGGGCGCCATTAATGGAGAGGAAGGTGGGTGGCCATGGAAGTCAAAGGGCTCGCTTCCCAGTGAGCCTGCACAGCGTACAACTCGCATGCTTCCCGGTGAGCCTGCGCATTGGAGGACAGCTTGCACGCCTCTCGTTCAGCCTGCGTGCCGGACTCCAGTCGCACGCCTCCCGTTTAGTCAAGGAAAAGCAGCTGTCCGCACGACACCTCCTATAGCGATTAAAACGAAGACACGCGGCGTCACGTGAATGGTTAACAGAACGCACATGATTTGAATTATACAACCATTTGAGATATTAAAGTGGCAGCTATTTTTTCAAAATGCCTTTGTTGGCTATTATTCGAGTGCGCCTTCTCTCAAAATGGACCTGAAAAATACCACAACATGTCGGGTGCCAGTCCATGATAGCATGCCAAGTTTCATGAATTTCAGACGAGTTTTTGATATACTAGAATTTAAAAACAAAGTATCTCAACGTTTTGCCGGCAATCAACGGTGCCCTGGTGTTTGAATTCATTCCCATTTCTTGCATGGGACCTAAGCATGCACCCAACAACACATATTTGATTTTTCAACCAATTTATATGCACTGGAGCATGTGCATGTATTTCAAATTTGAATTATGCACATAAATGCATTGAAAACTCAGTTAATGTATAAAAATGTCAAAACAAACCCCAAAAAATCACAAAAATTGACACAACACTCCTGTTGTTCTATGTTGACACGAGAAAAAATTTGAAAGCAATAAGAGGCAATGGATATCATTTTGTCCCCAAAGGTGGGACGTTCCCTATCAAAACCATAATGCTTGTTGTGAGAAGCTTTGGTTGTGAGAAGCATATACCCAAACCTGCCCCAAATGGGACAAATTTTTTAGCACGACATGTTGATGCCGCTCCATGATAGCATGCCAAGTTTCATGAATTTCAGACGAATTTTGGATTTACTAGAATTTAATAAACCAGGCATCTCAACATTTTGGCGGCAACTAACGGTGCCCCGGTGTTTGAAATTTATTCCCATTTCTTGCATGGGGACTAAGCATGCACCCAAGGACACAGACTTGATTTTTCAACCAATATATATGCACTGGAGCATGTGCTTGTAGTTCAAATTTGAATTATGCACATAAATGCATTGAAAACTCAGTTAATGCATAAAAATGTCAAAATGAACCCCGAAAAATAACAAAAATTGACACAACACTCATGTTGTTCTATGTTGACACGAGAAACAAATTGAAAGCAATAAAAGGCAATGGATATCATTTCATCCCCAAAGGTGGGACGTTCCTTATTGAAACCATCACGCTTGTTGTGAGAAGCTTTGGTATGTGAGAAGCTTATACCCAAACCTGCCCCAAATAGGACAATTTTTTTACCACGACATGTTGATGCTGCTCCATGATAGCATGCCAAGTTTCATGAATTTCAAATGAGTTTTGTATTCACTAGAATTTAAAAACCAGGCATCTCAACATTTTGCCGGCAATCAACGGTGCCCTGGTGTTTGAAATTCATTCCCATCTCTTGCGTGGGACCTAAGCATGCACCCAAGGGAACATATTTGATTTTTCAACCAATTTATATGCACTGGAGCATGGGCATGTAGTTCAAATTTGAATTATGCACATAAATGCATGGAAAACTCAGTTAATACATAAAAATGTCCAAACGGACCCCGAAAAATCACAAAAATTGACACAACACTCCTGTTGTTCTATGTTGACATGAGAAATTTTTTGAAAGCAATAAGAGGCAATGTATATCGTTTCGTCCCAAAAGGTGGGACGTTCCCTATCGAAACCATCACGCTTGGTGTGAGAAGCTCTGGTCTGTGAGAAGCTTATACCCAAATCTGCCCCAAATGGGACAAATTTCTTACCACGGCATGTTGATGCCGCTCCATGATAGCATGCCAAGTTTCATGAATTTCATACGAGTTTTTGATTTACTAGAATTTAAAAACCAGGCATCTCAACGTTTTTCCGGCAATCAACACTGCCCTGGTGTTTGAAATTCATTCCCATCTCTTGCATGGACCTAAGCATGCACCCAAGGACACATATTTGATTTTCAACCAATTTATATCCATTGGAGCATGTGCATGTAGTTCAAATTTGAATTATGCACATAAATGCATTGAAAACTCAATTATTGCATAAAAATGTCCAAACGAACCCCAAAAAATCCCAAAATTGACACAAAACTCCTGATGTTCTATGTTGACACTAGAAAAAAAATTGAAATCGAGAAGAGGCAACGGATATTGTTTCGTCCAGAAAGGTGAAACGTTCCCTACCGAAACCATCACACTTATTGTGAGAAGCTCTGGTTTATGAGAAGCTTATACCCAAACCTGCCCCAAATGGGACAATTTTTTTTACCATGGCGTGTTGATGCCGCTCCATGATAGCATGCCAAGTTTCATGAATTTTAGACGAGTTTTCGATTTACTAGAATTTTAAAAGCAGGCATCTCGACGTTTTGCCGACAATCAACGGTGCCCTGGTGTTTGAAATTCATTCCTATCTCTTGCATGGGACCTAAGCATGCACCCAAGGACACATATTTCATTTTTCAACCAATTTATATGCACTGGAGAATGTGCATGTAGTTAAAATTTGAATTATGCACATAAATGCATTGAAAACTCAGTTAATGCATAAAAATGTCCAAACGAACCTCAAAAAATCACAAAAATTGACACAACTCTCCTGTTGTTCTATGTTGACATGATAAATTTTTTTGAAAGCAATAAGAGGCAATGGATATCGTTTCGTCCCCAAAGGTGGGACGTTCCCTATCGAAACAATCATGCTTGTTGTGAGAAACTCTAGCCTGTGAGAAGCTTATACCCAAACCTGCCCCAAATGGGACATATTTTTTACCACGTCATGTTGATGCCGCTCCATGATAGCATGCCAAGTTTCATAAATTTCAGACGAGTGTTGGATTTACTAGAAATTAAAAACCAGGCATCACAACGTTTTGCCGGCAATCAACAGTGCCCTGGTGTTTGAAATTCATTCCCATCTCTTGCATGGGACCTAAGCATGCACCCAAGGACACACATGTGATTTTTCAACCAACTTTGGTGCACTGGAGCATGTGCTTGTAGTTCAAATTTGAATTATGCACATAAAATGCCTAGAAAACCCAGTTAATGTATAAGAAAGGCCAAACGAACCCTGAAAAATTCATTCCCACTGAAGGACACATATTTGATTTTTCAACCAATATATATGCACCGGAGCATGTGCATGTAGTTTAATTTTGAATTGTGCACCTGAAATGGCTAGAAAACCAGTTTAATGTATGAAATGTCTAAACAAACCCTGAATAATTCCAATTCTTTTACGACACACATATAGTTGCATGTTCACTGCAGATAAAAGGTCTAGCAATTCAAACAACTTCCATTGCCGCTGTGACCCCATTATGTAATTCAAATCAAGTAGATCCCACATAGTTTATTATCAGCAACCGTGTGAGATGTAGTACAAAATATCTTGAAGCACCGTCCGTGTATAGTACGCCTATGGCTTACGCGAGAAGGTGCGTCGGCTACAGTCCACAACTGGCGTGTGAAGCACACTAGCTCGCTCCCCAAAAACTCCCGCTCTGCTACAGTCCCTTGATTCAAATTTTCAGTAGCCCCGGCATTTTACTCCCGCCTCTGCATCCCTTGCAATCTCAAAAATATCTGCTCTCCCTTGATCCAAAATTTTAGTAGCCCCGCCTTGTTACTCCCGCCTAGTAAAATTTTTAGTTGACGCAATATTTCCTCAAACACAACCTTGCCCCCCCTCGAAACCATTGGTAGGTCGCTGTCATCTCTGGCGCCTCCATCCTCAACCTCTGCCTGTGTGCCGGGGAGCTCGAGGAGCCAATGGCCAAAAAGAGGTTTATCACGGCCTTTTCGCTCGACGCCGGCGAGGTGGCCGCCAAGGTGTCCCCGTCGTCCTCCACAGGCCCGATTGTCGGTGTCAGAACCGACAGATCTCGGGTAGGGGGTCCCGAACTATGCATTTGAGGATCAAAGGTAACATGACACAGGGACACGATGTTTACCCAGGTTCGAGCCCTCTTGATGGAGGTAATACCCTACTTCCTGCTTGATTATCTTGGATGAATATGGGGTTTACAAGAGTTGATCTACCTCAAGATCGTAATGGCTGAACCCTAGTCGTCTAGCCTGTATGATTATGATTGTCTCTACGGACTAAACCCTCTGGTTTATATAGACACCGGAGGGACCTAGGGTTGTATAGAGTCGGTTTACAGAGGAAGGAATCTTCATATCCGAATGCCAAGCTTGCCTTCCACATAAAGGAGAGTCCCATCCGGACACGGGTGGAAGTCTTCTGTCCTGTATCTTCATGGCCCATTTGTCCGGCCCACGTCACATAGCCCGAACGCCCGAGGACCCCTTAATCCAGGACTCCCTCAGTAGCCCCTGAACCAGGCTTCAATGACGATGTGTTTGGCGCGCAGATTGTCTTCGACATTGCAAGGTGGGTTCCTCCTCCGAATACTTCAAAGTAGTCCTCGAACACAGAAAACGTGTCCAGTTCTGCGAAATAGACACCACATACAACCACAACAGGGTATAATATTTAACAAGTCCCATCTACTAACGACTTTCATGGCGAGACATTACGTCCCTTGCCTGGTTATTATTTTGAACCGTCTTTCAGCCTCCCGCTCCATGTTATGAGATGCAGTCTTCATTGGCACATCTTGTTAAAGCAGAGATCGTGCTCCCTTATCACGGGATTCTTATCAATATGGGCGTGGGTAATCCAACCGTGTCGTTTGCACGATCCCTTGGGAATAGGCGAGATTTAAGACTTGTGAGGAGGCGTTCGATATTCATCGCCTTTATAATGGGGTACAGACCCGTCTTTCTCCCCCACGCCTGTTGGGGAACGTAGTAATTTCAAAATTTTCCTACGCACACACAAGATCATGGTGATGCATAGCAACGAGAGGGGAGAGTGTTGTCTACATACCCTCGTAGACCGGAAGCGGAAGCGTTAGCACAACGCGGTTGATGTAGTCGTACGTCTTCACGGCCCGACCGATCAAGCACCGAAACTACGGCACCTCCGAGTTCTAGCACACGTTCAGCTCGATGACGATCCCCGGACTCCGATCCAGCAAAGTGTCGGGGAAGAGTTCCGTCAGCACGACGGCGTAGTGACGATCTTGATGGTCTACCATCGCAGGGCTTCGCCTAAGCACCGCTACAATATTATCGAGGATTATGGTGGAGGGGGGCACCGCACACGGCTAAGAAAACGATCACGAAGATCAACTTGTGTGTCTAGAGGTGCCCCCTGCCCCCGTATATAAAGGAGCAAGGGGGAGAGGCCGGCCGGCCCTTGGGGCGCGCCAAGGAGGGGGGAGTCCTCCTCCTAGTAGGAGTAGGACTCCCCTTTCCTAGTCCAACTAGGAAGAGAGAAGGGGGAAGGAAAGAGAGGGAGAGGGAGAGGGAAAGAGGGGCCGCGCCCCCCTCCCCTAGTCCAATTCGGACTCCCCATGGGAGGGGGCGCGCCACCTCCTGGGCTGCTGCCCTCTCTCTCCCCTCAGGCCCACTAAGGCCCAATACTTCCCCGGGGGGTTCTGGTAACCCTTCTTGAACTCCGGTTTTCTCCGAAATCACCGGAAACACTTCGGGTGTTCGAATATAGCCGTCCAATATATCGATCTTTATGTCTCGACCATTTCAAGACTCCTCGTCATGTCCGTGATCATATCCGGGACTCCATACAACCTTTGGTACATCAAAATATATAAACTCATAATGAAACTGTCATCGTAACGTTAAGCCTGCGGACCCTACGGGTTCGAGAACAATGTAGACATGACCGAGACACGTCTCCGGTCAATAACCAATAGCGGAACCTGGATGCTCATATTGGCTCCTACATATTCTACGAAGATCTTTATCAGTCAGACCGCATAACAACATACGTTGTTCTCTTTGTCATCGGTATGTTACTTGCCCGAGATTCGATCGTCGGTATCTCAATACCTAGTTCAATCTCGTTATCGGCAAGTCTCTTTACTCGTTCCGTAATACATCATCTCACAACTAACTCATTAGTTGCATTGCTTGCAAGGCTTAAGTGATGTGCATTACCGAGAGGGCCCAGAGATACCTCTCCGACAATCGGAGTGACAAATCCTAATCTCAAAATACGCCAACCCAACATGTACCTTTGGAGACACCTGTAGAGCACCTTTATAATCACCCAGTTACGTTGTGATGTTTGGTAGCACACAAAGTGTTCCTCCGGCAAACGGGAGTTGCATAATCTCATAGTCACAGGAACATGTATAAGTCATGAAGAAAGCAATAGCAACATACTAAACGATCGGGTGCTAAGCTAATGGAATGGGTCATGTCAATCACATCATTCTCCTAATGATGTGATCCCATTAATAAAATGACAACACATGTCTATGGTTAGGAAACATAACCATCTTTGATTAACGAGCTAGTCAAGTAGAGGCATACTAGTGACGTTTAGTTTGTCTATGTATTCACACAAGTATTATGTTTCCGGTTAATACAATTCTAGCATGAATAATAAACATTTATCATGATATAAGGAAATAAATAATAACTTTATTATTGCCTCTAGGGCATATTTCCTTCAGTCTCCCACTTGCACTAGAGTCAATAATCTAGATTACACAGTAATGATTCTAACACCCATGGAGCCTTGGTGCTGATCATGTTTTGCTCGTGGAAGAGGCTTAGTCAACGGGTCTGCTACATTCAGATCCGTATGTATCTTGCAAATCTCTATGTCTCCCACCTGGACTAGATCCCGGATGGAATTGAAGCGTCTCTTGATGTGCTTGGTTCTCTTGTGAAATCTGGATTCCTTTGCCAAGGCAATTGCACCAGTATTGTCACAAAAGATTTTCATTGGACCCGATGCACTAGGTATGACACCTAGATCGGATATGAACTCCTTCATCCAGACTCCTTCGTTTGCTGCTTCCGAAGCAGCTATGTAATCCGCTTCACATGTAGATCCCGCCACGACGCTTTGTTTAGAACTGCACCAACTGACAGCTCCACCATTTAATGTAAATACGTATCCGGTTTGCGATTTAGAATCATCCGGATCAGTGTCAAAGCTTGCATCAACGTAACCATTTACGATGAGCTCTTTGTCACCTCCATATACGAGAAACATATCCTTAGTCCTTTTCAGGTATTTCAGGATGTTCTTGACCGCTGTCCAGTGATCCACTCCTGGATTACTTTGGTACCTCCCTGCTAGACTTATAGCAAGACACACATCAGGTCTGGTACACAGCATTGCATACATGATAGAGCCTATGGCTGAAGCATAGGGAACATCTTTCATTTTCTCTCTATCTTCTGCAGTGGTCGGGCATTGAGTCTTACTCAACTTCACACCTTGTAACACAGGCAAGAATCCTTTCTTTGCTTGATCCATTTTGAACTTCTTCAAAACTTTGTCAAGGTATGTGCTTTGTGAAAGTCCAATTAAGCGTCTTGATCTATCTCTATAGATCTTAATGCCCAATATGTAAGCAGCTTCACCGAGGTCTTTCATTGAAAAACTCTTATTCAAGTATCCCTTTATGCTATCCAGAAATTCTATATCATTTCCGATTAGTAATATGTCATCCACATATAATATCAGAAATGCTATAGAGCTCCCACTCACTTTCTTGTAAATACAGGCTTCTCCAAAAGTCTGTACAAAACCAAATGCTTTGATCACACTATCAAAGCGTTTATTCCAACTCCGAGAGGCTTGCACCAGTCCATAAATGGATCGCTGGAGCTTGCACACTTTGTTAGTTCCCTTTGGATCGACAAAACCTTCCGGCTGCATCATATACAACTCTTCTTCCAGAAATCCATTCAGGAATGCAGTTTTGACATCCATCTGCCAAATTTCATAATCATAAAATCCGGCAATTGCTAACATGATTCGGACAGACTTAAGCATCGCTACGGGTGAGAAGGTCTCATCGTAGTCAATCCCTTGAACTTGTCGAAAACCTTTTGCGACAAGTCGAGCTTTGTAGACAGTAACATTACCGTCAGCGTCAGTCTTCTTCTTGAAGATCCTTTTATTCTCAATTTCTTGCCTATCAATGGGCAAGTCAACCAAAGTCCACACTTTGTTCTCATACATGGATCCCATCTCAGATTTCATGGCTTCAAGCCATTTTGCGGAATCTGGGCTCACCATCGCTTCTTCATAGTTCGCAGGTTCATCATGATCTAGTAGCATGACTTCCAGAACAGGATTACCGTACCACTCTGGTGCGGATCTTACTCTGGTTGATCTACGAGGTTCAGTAGTAACTTGTTCTGAAGTTTCATGATCATCATCATTAACTTCCTCACTAATTGGTGCAGGTGTCACAGAAACCGGTTTCTGTGATGTACTACTTTCCAATAAGGGAGCAGGTACAGTTACCTCATCAAGTTCTACTTTCCTCCCACTCACTTCTTTCGAGAGAAACTCTTTCTCTAGAAAGGATCCATTCTTAGCAACAAATGTCTTGCCTTCGGATCTGTGATAGAAGGTGTACCCAACTGTCTCCTTTGGGTATCCTATGAAGACACATTTCTCCGATTTGGGTTCGAGCTTATCAGGTTGAAGTTTTTTCACATAAGCATCGCAGCCCCAAACTTTTAGAAACAATAACTTTGGTTTCTTGCCAAACCACAATTCATAAGGCGTCGTCTCAACGGATTTTGATGGTGCCCTATTTAACGTGAATGCGGCCGTCTCTAAAGCATAACCCCAAAACGATAGCGGTAAATCTGTAAGAGACATCATAGATCGTACCATATCAAGTAAAGTACGATTACGACGTTCGGACACACCATTACGCTGTGGTGTTCCGGGTGGCGTGAGTTGCGAAACTATTCCGCATTGTTTCAAATGTAGACCAAACTCGTAACTCAAATATTCTCCTCCACGATCAGATCGTAGAAACTTTATTTTCTTGTTACGATGATTTTCAACTTCACTCTGAAATTCTTTGAACTTTCAAATGTTTCAGACTTATGTTTCATTAAGTAGATATACCCATATCTGCTTAAATCATCTGTGAAGGTGAGAAAATAACGATATCCGCCACGAGCTTCAACATTCATTGGACCACATACATCTGTATGTATGATTTCCAACAAATTTGTTGCTCTCTCCATAGCATCGGAGAACGATGTTTCAGTCATCTTACCCATGAGGCACGGTTCGCAAGTACCAAGTGATTCATAATCAAGTGGTTCCAAAAGTCCATCAGTATGGAGTTTCTTCATGCGCTTTACACCGATATGACCTAAACGGCAGTGCCACAAATAAGTCGCACTATCATTATCAACTCTGCATCTTTTGGCTTCAACATTATGAATATGTGTATCACTACTATCGAGATTCATCAAAAATAGACCACTCTTCAAGGGTGCATGACCATAAAAGATATTACTCATATAAATAGAACAACCATTATTCTCTGATTTAAATGAATAACCGTCTCGCATCAAACAAGATCCAGATATAATGTTCATGCTTAACACTGGCACCAAATAACAATTATTTAGGTCTAATACTAATCCCGATGGTAGATGTAGAGGTAGCGTGCCGACTGCGATCACATCGACTTTGGAACCATTTCCCACGCGCATCGTCACCTCGTCCTTCGCCAGTGTTCGCTTAATCCGTAGTCCCTGTTTCGAGTTGCAAATATTAGCAACAGAACCAATATCAAATACCCAGGTGCTACTGCGAGCTCTAGTAAGGTACACATCAATAACATGTATATCACATATACCTTTGTTCACCTTGCCATCCTTCTTATCCGCCAAATACTTGGGGCAGTTCCGCTTCCAGTGACCAGTCTGCTTGCAGTAGAAGCACTCAGTTTCAGGCTTAGGTCCAGACTTGGGTTTCTTCTCCTGAGCAGCAACTTGCTTGCTGTTCTTCTTGAAGTTCCCCTTCTTCTTCCCCTTGCCCTTTTTCTTGAAACTAGTGGTCTTGTTGACCATCAACACTTGATGCTCCTTCTTGATTTCTACCTCCGCAGCTTTTAGCATTGCGAAGAGCTCGGAATTGTTTTATCCATCCCTTGCATATTATAGTTCATCACGAAGCTCTTGTAGCTAGGTGGAAGTGATTGGAGAATTCTATCAATGACGCAATCATCCGGAAGATTAACTCCCAGTTGAATCAAGTGATTATTATACCCAGACATTTTGAGTATATGCTCACTGACAGAACTGTTCTCCTCCATCTTGCAGCTATAGAACTTATTGGAGACTTCATATCTCTCAATCCGGGCATTTGCTTGAAATATTAACTTCAACTCCTGGAACATCTCATATGCTCCATGACGTTCAAAACATCGCTGAAGTCCCGGTTATAAGCCGTAAAGCATGGCACATTGAACTATCGAGTAGTCATCAGCTTTGCTCTGCCAAACGTTCTTAACGTCGTCAGTTGCATCAGCAGCAGGCCTGGCACCCAACGGTGCTTCCAGGACGTAATTTTTCTGTGCAGCAATGAGGATAATCCTCAAGTTATGGACCCAATCCGTGTAATTGCTACCATCATCTTTCAACTTTGCTTTCTCAAGGAATGCATTAAAATTCAACAGAACAACAACACATGCCATCTATCTACAATTAAACATAAACAAGCAAGATACTATCAGGTACTAAGTTCATGATAAATTTAAGTTCAATTAATCATATTACTTAAGAACTCCCACTTAGAAAAACATCCCTCTAATCTTCTAAGTGATCACGTGATCCAAATCAACTAAACCATAACCGATCATCACGTGAAATGGAGTAGTTTTCAATGGTGAACATCACTATGTTGATCATATCTACTATATGATTCACGCTCGACCTTTCGGTCTCAGTGTTCCGAGGCCATATCTGCATATGCTAGGCTCGTCAAGTTTAACCTGAGTATTCTGCGTGTGCAAAACTGGCTTGCACCCATTGTAGATGGACGTAGAGCTTATCACACCCGATCATCACGTGGTGTCTGGGCACGACGAACTTTGGCAACGGTGCATACTCAGGGAGAACACTTTTATCTTGAAATTTAGTGAGAGATCATCTTATAATGCTACCGTCAATCAAAGCAAGATAAGATGCATAAAAGATAAACATCACATGCAATCAATATAAGTGGTATGATATGTCCATCATCATCTTGCGCTTGTGATCTCCATCTACGAAGCATCGTCATGATCACCATTGTCACCGGCGCGACACCTTGATCTCCATCGTAGCATTGTTGTCGTCTCGCCAATCTTATGCTTCTACGACTATCGCTACCGCTTAGTGATAAAGTAAAGCATTACAGGGCGATTGCATTGCATACAATAAAGCAACAACCATATGGCTCCTGCCAGTTGCCAATAACTTGGTTACAAAACATGATCATCTCATACAATAAAATTTAGCATCATGTCTTGACCATATCACATCACAACATGCCCTGCAAAAACAAGTTAGACATCCTCTACTTTGTTTGTTGCAAGTTTTACGTGGCTGCTACGGGCTTAAGCAATAACCAATCTAACCTACGCATCAAAACCACAACGATAGTTTGTCAAGTTGGTGCTGTTTTAACCTTCACAAGGACCGGGCGTAGCCACACTCAGTTCAACTAAAGTTGGAGAAACTGACACTCGCCAGCCACCTGTGTGCAAAGCATGTCGGTAGAACCAGTCTCGCATAAGCGTACGCGTAATGTCGGTCCGGGCCGCTTCATCCAACAATACCGCCGAACCAAAGTATGACATGCTGGTAAGCAGTATGACTTATATCGCCCACAACTCACTTGTGTTCTACTCGTGCATATAACATCAACACATAAAACCTAGGCTCGGATGCCACTGTTGGGGAATGTAGTAATTTCAAAATTTTCCTACGCACACGCAAGATCATGGTGATGCATAGCAACGAGAGGGGAGAGTGTTGTCTATGTACCCTCGTAGACCAGAAGCGGAAGCGTTAGCATAACGCGGTTGATGTAGTCATACGTCTTCACGGCCCGACCGATCAAGCACCGAAACTACGGCACCTCCGAGTTCTAGCACACGTTCAACTCGATGACGATCCCCGGACTCCGATCCAGCAAAGTGTCGGGGAAGAGTTCCGCCAGCACGACGGCGTGGTGACGATATTGATATTCTACCATCGCAGGGCTTCGCCTAAGCACCTCTACAATATTATCAAGGATTATGGTGGAGGGGGGCACCACACACGGCTAAGAAAACGATCACGAAGATCAACTTGTGTGTCTAGAGGTGCCCCCCTGCCCCTGTATATAAAGGAGCAAGGGGGAGAGGCCGGCCGACCCTTGGGGCACGCCAAGGAGGGGGGAGTCCTCCTCCTAGTAGGAGTAGGACTCCCCTTTCCTAGTCCAACTAGGATGAGAGAAGGGGGAAGGAAAGAGAGGGAGAGGGAGAGGGGCCACGCCCCCCCTCCCCCAGTCCAATTCGGACTCCCCATGGGAGGGGGCGCGCCACCTCCTGGGCTGCTGCCCTCTCTCTCCCCTCAGGCCCACTAAGGCCCAATACTTACTCAGGGGGTTCCGGTAACCCTTCCGGCACTCCGGTTTTCTCCGAAATCACCCGAAACACTTCCGGTGTCCGAATATACCCGTCCAATATATCGATCTTTATGTCTCGACCATTTCGAGACTCCTCGTCATGTCCGTGATCATATCCGAGACTCCGAACAACCTTCGGTACATCAAAATATATAAACTCATAATGAAACTATCATCGTAACGTTAAGCGTGCGGACCCTACGGGTTCGACAACGAAGTAGACATGACCGAGACACGTCTCCGGTCAATAACCAATAGCGGAACCTGGATGCTCATATTGGCTCCTACATATTCTACGAAGATCTTTATCGGTCAGACCGCATAACAACATACGTTGTTCCCTTTGTCATCGGTATGTTACTTGCCCAAGATTCGATCGTCGGTATCTCAATACCTAGTTCAATCTCGTTATCGGCAAGTCTCTTTACTCATTCCGTAATACATCATCTCGCAACTAACTCATTAGTTGCATTGCTTGCAAGGCTTAAGTGATGTGCACTACTGAGAGGGCCCAGAGATACCTCTCTGACAATCGGAGTGACAAATCCTAATCTCGAAATACACCAACCCAACATGTACCTTTGGAGACACCTGTAGAGCACCTTTATAATCACCCAGTTACGTTGTGACGTTTGGTAGCACATAAAGTGTTCCTCCGGCAAACGGGAGTTGCATAATCTCATAGTCACAGGAACATGTATAAGTCATGAAGAAAGCAATAGCAACATACTAAATGATCGGGTGCTAAGCTAATGGAATGGGTCATGTCAATCACATCATTCTCCTAATGATGTGATCCCGTTAATAAAATGACAACACATGTCTATGGTTAGGAAACATAATCATCTTTGATTAACGAGCTAGTCAAGTAGAGGCATACTAGTGACGTTTAGTTTGTCTATGTATTCACACAAGTATTATGTTTCCGGTTAATACAATTCTAGCATGAATAATAAACATTTATCATGATATAAGGAAATAAATAATAACTTTATTATTGCCTCTAGGGCATATTTCCTTCAACGCCTACCTCTTCCTCAGCCCTTCCGGCCTCAAGCTCCATCGCCCAGGTCTCGATTTCTTTCATTGCTACCAAGCCTTCTAGTCATGCCCGGATCCAGCTCCCAAGGCAGGTGGACGGCCTCCTCGGTCACCGAGGAAGATATCATGAAGCTCCAGGAGGTTAGGTACCTGACTGCGGAAATCCCCAACAAGCTCCCTGCCAAGGGGCAGGTTATCCCCACACCTAAATCCGGCGAGAGGGTTGTATTCATCTCTCACTTCCTCCGCAGGCTAGGGTTCGCTCTCCACCCCTTCGTTCGTGGCCTTATGTTCTATTATGGGCTAGATTTTCACGATCTAGCTCCAGACTCCTTTCTCCACATTTCAACATTTATCGTTATGTGTGAAGGTTTTCTCCGCATCCCCCACACTTCGGCCTATGGCTCAAGACCTTCAACGTGAAGCTGAAAATAGTCGATGGGGAGAAGGCGGAGTGCAGTGGTGCTATGGTGAGCAAGCTCACCAATACTATCTGGCCAAAAGGCACCTTCACGAAAACCTCCAACTTATGCCAGTAGGAGTGGTTCTATATCACCAAACCCCGCGGTACCAAATGGGCAGCCACGCCTGCATTTTGATGTGGCCCTCCACTTTGACTCGCATTGTGGATTAATAAGGGGCTTGACTGGGCATCAACTGATGAAGTGCAGATGCTATAACGTTGTATCCAGAGCATCCTTGAAAAGGACACCAACCTCATTAACATGATCGAGGTGATGCTAGTCTGCCGGATACTCTCATGTCAGCGAGGGCCTCTCTGCATGTGGGGGTTCAATCCGGAAGGACCGCAAACCCTTTAGCAATTCTTCGACACAACGCACAGAGGGATGTGGAAACTATTCTTCAAGACCCGAAAGCAGTGGCCGGACACATCCGAGGACATCGGCCTTGACTGCAACCATCCGGATACCTCGGTAAGCACTCAACTTCTGAACGCAACTCGGTTGATTATCCCATAGCGATGTAATGAGAAACCTATCTTCGACCAGGGCTGGATAAAGAAGGCGGAACGAATTAGGTGTTTGGCTCCACTTCCTGAAGACTCAGCTGATCCTTTGTTAATGAGGATGCTGGCCCCGGCGCCGTATCAAATGCCGGCGAGGGAGGACAAGAAGAAGAACAAGAGGGTTGAAGGTGGCCTTCGCTCTAAAGGTATACTGGACGCTACGTCCGAGGAGACTGAAGCTCCCTCTTCTGAAGATGAAGACAAAGGGGAAGAAGAAGAAGAAGGGGATATGTCTTCCCCCATGGGAAGAAAAGGACTACCTTTGAAGACTTGGAGGTGGAGGCACCCAAGAGAGGGAAGATATCCCTGTCAGATGGTTCGGGTTCGGAAGTCGATGTTGACGCAGAGCTCCTCTCTAGGGACAAGCCCTTTGCTGAATCGTAAGTGAACAAGGATGCTCTAGACATATCCTGTTCCTTTTGGTTGCATGTGTAACATTTAAACCATATGTTTGCAGTCCGGCCCGCTATCTACCTCAATAGTCCTCCTCATCGGGGGACTTGCCTTCGGAGATGATGGAAAGCGAGACGCCTCCACAAGCTTCATCACCCCTAAGGGCGGACGACTTCGAGGTGTCGTCCCGAAGGATCTCCCATGACTATATCCAGCGGCGCGGGGGACAATGGAGACAGCGCCCGAAGGTGATACTTCGACCGTCAAGGGTCCAGGGGAGGCAGCCCCCACAGGGACCAACAATGAGGGCCCCGAACTATCCGATTTACAGCCAAAGACGATTCTAGGGTCGAGTAAGCATACCCTTTTGAAGGGAGTCTGTACTCCCGCAGCAGCCTCCGGGAATCCGGAGGTGCTGGATACACTGATGGGCACATTGCAACGTGCTTCCATCTCAGAGGAACATCGTACCTTAATGGGTACAGTAGTTGAGAGGATTCTGTCCGTGAGAAGCGGATTGAATGAAGCCTACATGAGCCTGTTGAGAGGCTTCGAGGTATGCAATGTAATATCTTCAACCGCTCTTTTCATGCAAAAATGCGCCTGTGTATAGATACTAGCCCATGAGACTCTGGTCGGTTTCCACAGGGAGGCAATCAGAGGATCAAAAAAAGATATGCTCAGGAAGTAACATAATTAATTTGAAAATAGGCTGTTATGTCAAAGGCGACTGCCCAAGGTGAGGAAGTTGCAGATTTAAAGCATAAACTTGAGTTAGCTGATGAGGACATTACCCTCATTAACATGCGGCTCAACAAGGCACAAGGTATGTTTTGGGACAGCCCGCTTATGCATGTATAATATTATGAGCACGAAGCTGAAAATTATACACTGTGACATGCATAACTATAGATGGTGCTACCGCAGTTGAGACCCTTCGGGCCGAGTTTGCCCTGGCCAAGGAGTAGGTCAGAGTGAGTAATGCGGCTGCCAAGAAGGCGACTGCTGATTTAAAGGCCGAACACTCTACTCGGCACCAGTGCGAGGAGAGAATATCTACCATGGAGCGAGAGCTGAAGGATGCCACTGGAAAATGCAAATCACTCAACGAGGACAACAAAGCCAAGGCAGCCAAACTCAACAAGGCCTTACAAGATGCGAGAGAAGCACAATCCGAGTCTAGAGCGGCTCGGGAGGAGATCCGGCAAGCTGGCGAGATAGCGGCTGGTAAGCCCTTTCTTTTACAAACTAAGTTCGATGACTCGAAGTATGCTCTGCTTAGCCAATTGTGGAGTTCCCCAGACGCGTTCTTGGACCCGCCAAAGAGTGTCTCTGACGCGGCGCAGTTCTTCCAAGTGTAGGAAGGACGTGCTGCGGAGAAGCTTTTCTGGTCACAATTCAATGTGCCACAACGTCCGGCGTTGCTGAATGAATAGATGGTGCAGTCTGCTAAGCTCCACAAGATGTCCGGAACTTCCATGAAGGACGTCGTGGTCTGGCTATGGCCGACTGAACCCATTCCGAACAACTATTTTGGTTTGGTGCAGCGACTTGTCGATGCAGTGCCGCGTATCGACGCTGTCAAGCGGTCGGCGTGCATAGAAGGTGCACGGATGGCCTTCGCCCACGTCAAGATGTACTGGGCAAAGATGAAGGCCACCGATGTTGCAGCTAAGGGCCCGCCCAGAGGCAAGGACCATCGCACGCTGGAGCATTATTTGGAGGACGTCCTAGAGGGCGCCCGCTTGATAGAGGGTCAGTGCTTGAAGGATATTATTTTCGAATAAATGCACCGGAATTGTGAGAACAATATTATGATACATTAAGGCTGTGTTATATTCATATCTTTGCCTGAAAGTTATTTCCTCCTGTGTGGCCGTCTTCTGTAATCTGAAAGTTTGCCAGTCGTCGGCTTCAGCCCCCTCGCATATAATATGGGGTGTTCAGAATAGCACCTGATCACTCTTGACCCAACATCTTGGTCCGTAATGGAGGTGTCAGTGCGGCAAACTAGGCAATCAGACTATAGGGCTTTAACACTTTCACTTAGCCATAGGAATTTTATGGTGGGTCTACTATGTAGCCCCTGGTGTGTATGCGGTTATCCGAATACGGTTGCGTTACATAGGTGACCAAAAACTAAAGAACGGTCCTTCGTGTAGTACGAAAGAAATTGCAAAAGATCCTAATAAGTCTCCGAGTGGTTGACCAACTCTCGTCGCATCATGACAGTCAATTTTCGGCTTTCTCTACTGAGGTGTTTAACCTGGTGAACCGGAAACACAATCATAGTAGTTCTCCCTTTACTACCCTAGCCGATAAGATGGAACATAAGGTAGTAAGCACAGGAGCCTGGCAACCCAACTATTGACCAAAGACATGATTCGGAGCTGATGCATATAATGCCAAACTCGTGACACCGAAGTATGCTGTAGAGCTGTTCGGACTTTTCGGCAACCCATATGTTGCCGTATCGAGCCCCTGGTGCTTTGTGCCGAGGTGTGTGCGTGAAACAACCAAAAATGCATTTCTATGAGGAAAAGAAAATACTGAAGACGAATTATGTTCACTGGAATCTGATTGATACGTCAAATGCAATCTTACAGATTATAACACCACTACCTAGGCCATTTTACATGCCAGGGGTTGAAGGCTGAGGAAAAAGGCTCTATACAGGTTTTAAATAGAGTGTTTGGTCTACAGAAAATCTTTCGGCCCACCTGTCGCACGTCTGCGATGCCGTTGCCTCAGCGAAAAGTATTCCTTAAAAGGAGTGATCTTTGGTTATTTGTACGAAACCAGGATCAGAAGGATTCCTTGTAGGTCCGTAGGATGAACCGTTTTGATTCACCTGTGGCAAAAGATAAGATATAGTTAGAAAAGAGAAAAAAAGCTGTAGGAGGCTGAACCGTATTGTAGGCCTGCTCGTATTGTGCCTCCGCCGATGACCAAGGTATTTTAAGTGCATAATTGTGCATGTGCGATACGAACTTCGCGGGTATATGTGGCGAATGACAGAGGCAGAACTGCTAATCCAGCTTTAGAATTGGCTGGTCCTGTGTAATAGAGGTCAGCGGCTTAATTGCCGATAAGATTTGAGGCTTGACAGGGCCGCTTTGTACTTCGGTTGTGATGGCCGCGTTATGCTCCTCGGTATGGAGGGAGCGTTCCGTGTTTCCATTGATTGTAATGACGCCGCATGGACCGGGCATCTTAAGTTTGAGATAGGCGTAGTGTCGGACCACATTGAAACGAGCAAAAGCGGTCCGCCCGAGCTGTGCATGGTAGCCACTGCGGAATGGGACAATATAGAACATCAAGTCTTCACTTAGAAAGTTGTCCGGCGAACCGAAGACAACTTCGAATGTGATTGAACCCGTGCAGTGAGCTTCGACGCCAGGTATTACTCCCTTGAAGGTAGTTGTGGTGGGCTTGATCCTTGAGGGGTCAATGCCCATCTTGCAGACAGTGTCTTGTTAAAGTAAATTAAGGCTACTACCGCCGTCCATAAGGACCCGTATGAGATGGAATCCATCAATACTTGGATTGAGGACCAGAGCTGCCGAACCTCCATGACGGATATTGGTTGGGTGGTCCTTGCGATCAAAAGTGATCTAGCAGGCCGCCCATGGGTTAAATTTTGGGGCGACCAGTCTTATGGCATAGACGTCTCGTAGTGCGCGCTTGCACTCCCTTGTAGGGATATGCGTCACATATAGCATGTTTACTATTTTGACTTTGGGGTATAAATTGCTTCTATCCCCCATTGTTTGGTTGGTGAGTCTCTTCGTCTTTGCTGTCACTGGGCAGCCCCTTCCCTTTGTGTTCGACATTGAGCTTGCCGGCTTGTTTGAAAACCCAAAAATTTCTGTTGGTATGGTTAGCGGGTTTGTCAGGGCTACCATGAATCTAACAGGGCCGATCAAGTATCCTGGCTAAACTGGATGGACCATCTCTGTTTGCCTTGAATGGCTTCCTCTGTTGACCGGATTTGGGGCCACTGAATCCGGAGTTGACCGCCTTGTCTTGGGTTCCTGCGTTATTATTTCGGCGCTTGTTTTTATTGTGTCATGGCTTGCCGTTGCCATCCCTGGCTTCAGAGGTGCCGGGATCGCTGGTACTATTGCTTCTATGAGCAAGCCAGCTATCTTCTCCCGTGCAAAAGCGGGTCATCAGTGAGGTAAGAACTGCCATGGAATTAGGGTTTTCTTGGTCGAGGTGGCGGGCGAGCCACTCATCTTAGACGCTATGTTTAAAGGCCGCGAGGGCTTCGGCGTCCGGACAGTCGACAGTTTGGTTCTTTTTAATTAGGAACCTAGTCCAGAGTTTCCTGGCTGACTCTCTGGGCTGCTGGATGGTGTGACTGAGGTCATCGGCGTCCGGGGCCCGGACATATGTACCTTGGAAGTTGTTGCGAAAGGCGTCTTCCAAGTCTTCCCAGTTGCCAATGGAGTTCTCTGGGAGGCTATTTAGGCAGTGCCGGGCTGGTCCCTTTAATTTTAGTGGGAGGTATTTGATGGCATGGAGATCATCACCACGGGCCATGTGGATATGGAGAAGAAAACCCTCAATCCATACTGCGGGTTCAGTTGTTCCATCATATGATTCAATATTCATAGGTTTAAACCCTTGTGGGAATTCTTGCTCCATTACTTCCTCAGTGAAGCACAGGGGGTGTGCGGTGCCTCTATAACGGGCGACGTCATGACGGAGTTCGGCGGACGTCCCTATGCGGTTTTCACCCTAAGTGAGGTTGTGTTGATCACGCCGGGCCTGATAGCCGTCCTCTTGTGTTGGGGCACATCCCCTTGACCTGTAGATTTATCTGGCTAGGCCTACCCTAGTGTCCAAGTTCTGCCGTAGGTCGTAGGTGTAATCCTGGGCCACTGTCTCCCTGCCTTTATGGCGGGGTAATGTGGGCTGGTGTTTGGCTTGGGTAGCCGTTTTGTCCCGGCCGTGTGGTGGGCGGTCTGGTTTATCGGCCGCGTTACACGCTGATGTTAAGGGATCCCGCGCCTCAACGTCGAATTGGGGTAACAACTTGCGCTTCGGGTAGCTTTTGGTTGGTTGTGCGAGGCCGTATTCCTCAGCTGCCAGGACATTAGTCCATCTGTCGTTGAGCGTATCCTGTTCGGCTTGAAGCCGCTGCTGTTTACTTTTCAGGCTCCTCGCGGTTGCGATGAGCTGTTGCTTAAAGCATTCTTGCTCGAGGGGTTCCTCTGGCATGATGAAGTCTTCATCGCCGAGGCTTATTTCATCTTCGGAGGGTGGCATATAATTGTTGTCCTCCGATTTCTCGTTTCCGACTGGCTCATCAGGGTTACCCTATCCATCCTCCCTATCGTCCATTTCGGATGTTCGTTCGGCGGGGGCGTCTGGGTCTTCAGCATTCTTCGAAGTGTTATCGTTTCCGTTGCCGGTATTGCTTTCTTTGTCGCGACGTGATTTTGAATGGCACCGCTAGTGCCGCCCCTTTGGTAGTTTATCAGTGTTATTGTCCTTGATTGGATCCTTACTGCCTTCATCGCCATCCTCTTTTGGCGTATCCACCATGTATATGTCGTATGTGGAGGTGGCCGCCCAGCATCGGGTATGCGGCGGGATTTGGGTTTGTTGGTCTATGGCATTGACGTTTATACCATAGATGTCTTCGGAGGTACGGTCAAGCATGTCGGTTAGGTCCTCGACAGTGGCTATGAAGTGGGTGGTGGGTGAGACGTAAAATTCCCCGCTCTCAGCCCCTAGTCCGGGCTGGGCGTAGTTCGGATGTTGCCCCTCTGTAATGACGAGGGATCACATTAAGTCCAGAGCCTCGTTTAAAGGCGAGGTTTGGTCAGGGAGAAGAGAGTCTGTGGAGTACGGCGGGAAGGAAACTCCTTGACCGAGCTCACACGATGCTGACTCCGAGGGTCCGGAGCCAGTGTTTGCAGAAGAGTCCGGCTTCATGATTGCCGGTGACACTACTTCCTCTGGCTCTCCTGTACTAGGCTCAATAGCTGCAGGGAGTCCGGCGGGCTTGGAGATCTCGTCTTCGGACCTGGTAATGCGCTCCGGATCTAAGGCCAGAGCGGAGGTTGGGGTCGCAAACCCTTGGAAGACCAAATCTCCTTGGATATTGGTGACATAATCCAGATTTCCAAAACTAATCTGGTGACCTGGGGCGTAGCTGTCGATTTGCTCTAGATGGCCAAGCGAGTTGGCCCGCAGTGCGAAGCCGCTGAACACAAAGATCTGGCCGGGGAGAAAGACCTCCCTTAGGGATGCATTGTTGTAGATGAATGATGGAGCCATCAATCCTTCCGACGATGATACAGCGAAACTCTCAACGAAAGCACCAATGTCGGTGTCAAAACCGGCAGATCTTGGGTAGGAGGTCCCGAACTGTGCGTCTGAGAATCGAAGGTAACAGGAGACATGGACACGATGTTTACCCAGGTTCAGGCCTTCTTGATGGAGGTAACACCCTACTTCCTGCTTGATTATCTTGGATTAATATGGGGTTTACAAGAGTTGATCTACCTCGAGATCGGAATGGCTGAACCCTAGTCGTCTAGCCTGTATGATTATGATTGCCTCTACGGACTAAACCCTCCAGTTTATATAGACACCGGAGGGACCTAGGGTTGTACAGAGGAAGGAATCTTCATATCCGAATGACAAGCTTGCCTTCCACGTAAAGGAGAGTCCCATCCGGACATGGGAGGAAGTCTTCTATCTTGTATCTTCATGGCCCATTAGTCTGGCCCATGTCACATAGCCCAGACGCCCGAGGTCTCCTTAATCCAAAACTCCCTCACCGATCTGCCGTCGCCGGTCCCCTGGTCGCCCACCGCTGCTCCCCTATGCCGGTTCGAGCACTTCCTCATCCTCCCTCGGACCCGGCAGCCGACGAGGTCCTTCCTCGGGGTCCGACAATGATGGTGGGAGACGTGGGTTGCCGAGATTATAGATCGAGAGACCCACACCCGCCGGTGGCTCGGTAGCTTCCACACGGCCGAGCTCGCGGCCATGGAGTATAACCGCTGGCAGGTCCTCTAGCACAACGCGGTGGCTAGGCTCCATTTCCCCTTCGGCACATGTCCGGTCGACCTCGTTCCACCGGAGCCAAGGGTGGTGAGCTCGGCTATTGCGTGGGAGGACCGTGAGGCGTGGGAGCGCCTCGAGGCTGATGCCGCCGACAAGGCCTACATGCAAGAGCTCCGCCGGCAGCACCCGGAGCTCATGGAGGCAGAGCAGGCGATCTTTGCCAGCGCGTAGGGTGTTGTGGTTATCGCGCTCTCCTCCAATGATGAGGTCGAAGGCGACGAGGACGACGGCGCGCAGGGCGGCGAGGTTATCACGCTCTCCTCCGATGACGAGGTCGAAGGCGGCGGCGATGGCAGCACGTAGGGCGTCGAGGTGGGCCTCGAGGACGAGGAGATCCACATCGACGAGTGGAGGAGTGCCTTCCCCAACGACCCCGATGATGGTACCGGCCTGGACCCGGCTCGCGGCACACCATACATTACGAGAAAGGATTGGTGCGACCTCTACTTCGATCGAAAGTAGTTTAGCTTAGTTTAAATTTATGTTTTATGTTCGGTTATGCAAAACTATCTATGTTTATGTTTGAATGCATGCTACTTTCGGTTGAACCTGCTTTGAACTTGATCAAATTGAAGTTTACAACCTGAAGTTTAGCTTCTAATATTAACTTGGTGCTTTTAGGTACATATATCATTGCCAAAGACCCACACTTCGACCCTTTCTGCGTATGGGGAAATGAGATATTCATGAACCAACATCAAGTGAGGAAACTGATAAAGATTGTTATTAAAATGGGTCAAAAGATGTCAATCGAACTATTTTTTACACTTTATGCAAGACAACAATGAACTACAGGATGGTAAGTAAGAACCCTGTAGCCTTCTTTTTACTGCCCGTAATGAGTTGTGTTAGATGACAATATCTGAATCTTTTTTCTTTTGAAGTGGATCCTGAAGCAGATTACTGAAGATTACCTCTCAAACTGCATGATTGGCAGCCGACCATCACAGGGGCTTGGGCTAGAATCCTGCATGCCTTCTGCATCCTGGAGAGCACAATAGGGCCATTCCGCTTCACCTTGTCCAACAACCGAAATGTCTGCCACCTCTTTCTTTACCATCTATAATAGTACAAGTATAGAACCCTGGTTCATCATTCTTTATTTGGTGCTTATGTAATTATTAAACATATGTACGTGTGAATTCAATAATGCATTGGTTGTTTGAACCTGATGGATACGAATAAAGCTACATCCTACTTCCAAGTTTAAATTAGGTACAATTTTAAATAGTAGCAATTAAATTAGGGCGAAATTATGTTGTGTAGGTCATTACGGCACACACGGTTGGTAAAACACAAACGTTTGTGATATACACCATAATCCGAGACGGTTCCCAGAGAGGAAATGTGTGCAAGCATGCACACAGTTGCCGTTTGCAAAGCATGTGTGATGTC
Source organism: Triticum aestivum (assembly GCF_018294505.1). NCBI lineage: Eukaryota > Viridiplantae > Streptophyta > Magnoliopsida > Poales > Poaceae > Triticum > Triticum aestivum. Next base: position 182,369,603 of record NC_057806.1, on the reverse strand, counting down.
AGAGACTATCACATACGGTTTGGGAAAACTAAATGTGTGTGTCTACCTATCGTACACGGTTTATAATCCTGAACTGTTTGTGATGTGCCAGGCATCGTAAAACTCCCATGCATGGAATCTTCCTGGAAAGCTCCCTTGCCTGGAATCTGCTTGGTTTTTGGTAAAACCACAAAACTCCGACTGCGATGGCAATGCGAGCACAAACGAGTAGCAAGGATGAAGCGTTTGGGATATTCGAGATATCAGAAACGGTTATATAGGGACAACCGTATGCATCAAGGCTCCCTATCCCTGACGGTTTTTGGGTCGTGTGGGAAGGACCCCCTATCGCCCACACTCACTTAGCAACGGTTCCAAATGCCGTCGCGGAAAGGGGTTAAAAACCGTTTGTATAGCACCGACGCACACCAGTGAATCTTCGTGGCTACATTGCTGGAGGAAAGGAATGGGTTCTTGATAATGGATGTACCGATCACATGACTAGAAACAAGGATATGTTTCCTGAGCTTGTTGAAAACAACGGCCCTCGAAAGTATGTCACTTTTGGTGACATCTCAAAGGGTAAGGTGGTTGGCTTTGGCAAGGTGGCAATCTCACATAATAGCTCCATACAAAATGTTATGCTCGTTGAATCTCTTGGCTATAATTTACTTTCCGTATCTAGACTAGCTAACTTTGCTTTAATGTCCTATTACTGAAGTAGACTGCCAAGTGTTTCGAAGAGATAATCATAATATGGTATTTACTGGTATACGTAGAGGTGATCTATACGTTGTTTATTTCACTAAAAAGGCTCAACCTAGAACTTTCTTAATTGCTAAATCCTCTAAAGGCTGGTTGTGGCATAGAAGGTTAGGTCATGTGGGCATGCGAAATCTTGATAAGCTTATTAAAGGTGATCACATCCTTGGAGTAAAAGGTGTTATATTTGACAAGGATAGATTGTGCAGTGCTTGTCAAGCAGGAAAACAAGTTGGAGGAAGTCACCCCGTAAAGAACATCATGACCACAAGAAGACCGCTCGAGCTGCTTCATATGGATCTTTTTGGTCCCAATGCCTATAAAAGTCTCGGTGGAAACTCGTTTGGTCTAGTCATAGTCGATGATTTTTCAAGATTTACGTGGGTGTTCTTTCTTGATGATAAATCACAGGTCCAAAAGATCTTCAAGAACTTCGCTAGGAAGGCCCAAAATCAATTTGAAGTGAAGATCAAGAAGGTTCGCAGCGACAACAGAACGGAGTTCAAGAACGCAAATGTGGATACCTTTCTTGACGAAGAAGGGATTTCACACGAGTTCTCAGCTACGTACACACCTCAACAAAATGGAGTTGTTGAGAGGAAGAACCAGACTCTTATTGATATGGCGAGAATGATGCTTGATGAGTACAAGATGCCAAAACACTTTTGGGCGGAAGCGGTTGAGACAGCTTGTCATGCAACAAATTGCTTATATCTTCACAAGCTACTCGATAAGACAGCATATGAGCTTCTTACCGGTAACAAACCCCAAGTTGGATACTTTCGAGTATTCGGCTCAAAGTGTTACATTCTTGATAAGCATTGTCATTCTAAATTTGCTCCTAAATCTCATGAGGTTTTCCTACTTGGTTATGGCTCAAACTCTCACACCTACCGTGTCTACAACAATTTCACCCAAAAGGTTGAAGAGACGGTAGATGTGAAGTTTGATGAATCTAACGTCTCACAAGTAGAGCAATTGCCAATTGATGTAGGAGATAAAGACCCTTCAGAAGCAATCCAAGACTTGTCTATTGGCAAGATTCGTCCAACGGAGGTGAAGGGGAGTACCTCATCCGTCCAAGTGGAAGCTTCTACCTCACGACAAGGTGAACCAAGAGTTGACACGGAGGCATCCACAAGTGGGACATGCCAAGATGAAGAAAACAAGGAAGTATACGAATATGAACCTCATCAACCTGCTTCTCCACCTCGACAAGATAACGACAACGTCAACAACAAAGAAGGCCAAGAGGAAGAACAAGATAATGAAGAAGATGTTCCACCCCGACCCAAACAAAAGCTCTCACAAGTTCGAGCAAGAGTTTCACGATACCATCCCATCAAACAAATCTTCAACGATATCCAAACCGGGAGAATCACTCGCTCTAAAACTCGTTTGGCTAATTTTTGTGAACATTATTCATTCATCTGTAGCATTGAACCTATGAAGGTTGAAGAAGCATTGGAAGATCCAGATTGGATAAGTGGCATTCACAAAGAGCTACACAACTTTGAGAGGAACCAAGTGTGGACATTGGTCGAGAAGCCTGACAACAACCACAACATCATCGGCACCAAATGGGTGTTTCACAACAAGCAAGAGGAAGATGGACAAGTCGTTGGCAACAAAGCACGTCTCGTCGCCCAAGGCTACACTCAAGTCGAAGGTATGGATTATGGTGAGACATATGCCCTTGTTGCTAGACTTGAGTCCATCCGCATCTTACTTGCCTATGCAAATCACCATGACATTACCTTGTATCAAATGGACATTAAAAGTGCTTTTCTAAATGGTGAAATTGAGGAGGAAGTTTATATTAAACAACCTCCCGGCTTTGTAAATCCTAAGAAACCTGACCATGTTTACAAACTTCACAAAGCTCTTTATGGTCTTAAACAAGCTCCTAGAGCGTGGTATAAATGCTTGACCAAGTTTCTTATTGAAAAAGTCTTTGAGATTGAAAAAATTGATTCCACTATTTTTACTAAAAGGATTAATGGTGAATTATTTGTGTGCCAAATTTATGTTGATGATATCATATTTGGATCGACTAACCCTCATTTTAGTGAAAAGTTTGGAAAGCTAATGTTGGAGAATTTTGAAATGTCTATGATGTGTGAACTCAAGTTCTTTCTTGGGTTGCAAACCAAGCAAACTAAGAAGGGTACTTTTGTTTCCCAAACAAAGTATACCAAGGACTTATTCAAGAAGTTCAATATGCAAGAAAGCAAAGGTATGAGTACATCCATGCCTACTAGTGGACATCTTGACTTGACTAAGGATGGCAAACCGGTTGACCGAATGGTTTATCGCTCTATGATTGCTTCATTGTTATATCTATGTGCCTCCCGTCCCGATATTATGCTAAGTGTGTGCATGTGTGCATGATATCAAGCGTCCCCCAAAGAATGCCATCTTAAGGATGTGAAAAGGATAGTGAGATACTTAATTCACACACCAAATTTTGGCATTTGGTATCCTAAGAGGTCTTCTTTTGATCTTCTTGGCTATTCCGATTCGGATTATGCTGGACACAAGGTTGATAGAAAGTTCACTTTGGGTACTTGTCAATTTCTTGGTAGATCTCTTGTGTCTTGGTCCTCCAAGAAACAAAGCTCAGTATCCTTATCCACCGCCGAAGCAGAATACATTCCCGCCGGTTCATGTTGTGCTCAATTACTTTGGATGACCCAAACTCTTAAAGATTATGGCATATATGTGAAACATGTTCCATTGCTTTGTGATAATGAAAGTTCTATTAAGATTGCTCCCAATCCCGTGCAACATCCTCAAACTAAGCATATTGAAGTTCATCATCATTTCATTCGAGATCATGTTGCTAAAGGAGACACTGATCTTAAGCATGTTCGTACCGATAAACAATTGGCGGATATATTCACCAAACTGCTTGATGAGAAAGTATTTTGCCATTTGAGAAGTGAATTGAATATCATTGATGCCTGAAACTTGGAGTAGAAACTCCATTTGGATACATGCAAGGCATGAGCCTATGACTTATCCTTGATATTTCTCTTATGATGATCATATGTCTTGGATATACTTGCACCCTTGCATGCTATCTAACCCTTGTAGGTACTTTTATAATCTCAAATTCATGAGATTGCAACTCACTCACATCTTGAGCAATATCTACATCACCAAGTCTCTACAATATGGTGGTTGAAGACAAGGAAGCATGGATCCTTTCAAACATATCCTTTGACAAATTCTACATATCAAATTTCATTTGGTATCAAATTTCATGATTGTCACTTTGGATACATAAGTGCTCTTCCTTGCAAAACTAACCCATGTAGGTAGATGAACTCAAACCACAAGTGGTGCTCCCAACTCATTGATAAGCTACATCAACCTTGAGCATCCTACACAAGTTCAACTACATGATCAAGTTCAACTCCACCACCCAAGGTATGTCATTCCATCTTAGAGAAGCTTTACCCCAAGACACAGGTCAAAGCAGCTCAACAAGATGTGAATACATCAAAATGCTTAAACGAAAAATGGCAAACCCATTTTGAGCTTAAACGATGAGTATGACCTATGATCAAGTGTTGTCACTTGACTCCTCAGTCAATATACTCTAACATAGGTGACTTTGTCGCCGACCAACTCTAGATGAAGTTCTCTAGTGTTTTCTGTGCTCCTGCATTTGTCTCTTGCATGTTTGTTTCCCTTTTTCCTTTAATCAAAAAAACATCATCTAGATTTCTTTATTTTCTCTGTTTTGTTCTGCATTCCCTGCATCCAATTCATTGCAAATCCTTTAATTAATTCCTTGCAAATCTTTGTGCGATCTTTATTTGCCTAAGTGAGCTGCGATGACAATTGTTTTCTCTCTGTTGAACTCGGATGCACCGGCTTGTTTCTTTCGGCCTAACCGAACCACCTCAGTGCCACCGAAGAAAACAACTCGGTGTTCCCGATTTCAGTGCTGAGAAAACACTTTGCCATTTGCATCCTGCATATTTGTTCCAGCTCCACTCAATGATTCTTGTCCTCTACCCGCATCACATTCTATATGCTGCTTTGTTATGTGACTCAAGGACCAAACATATTCGACTTACACTCGAGAAGATCCCTTATTGGAAATTGATGTCAAAGGGGGAGAGAGAGATAGAGAGGTCACATCAAAGCTTAATCACATGAAAGGGAGAGAGAGACCCTATGGGAAGGAAAGATTTCTTAGTCTTCCCAGATGCTTGGTATTCAAAGAGGAGAGAAGTCACATGTCTTTAAGAGGGGAAAGGCATGTTAATATGTGTTATGATTGTTTTGCTCTAATTTTCCTTTCCCTACCTTCTCCCATTATCCCATATAAGATTCAGGGGAAGAGAGACATCTAAGGGAAGGAAATCTTCGAATTCGTTGCATATCTTTACTCTTTGGGGACATGCCTATATCAAATAGAGTACCTAGTACTCACTCTCTACATGTCTTCCCAATCTTGGTACTCTTGTGGTTTCTTAAATTGTTTTGTCTAGTAGATGTTCGTGTGTTATCTAACCTTGTTTACTCAGGATCATCTATACCAAAGCCACCTCAAGACCACAAGGTAAGTATATGCATCATATCCATGCGCATGATGATTTCTTGCTACTGTACATATTGTTTGCAAGAAGGAATCATGAACATGGAGGTACATTTCCTATATTCACATCATTTGCTCTGATGCATATAGCCAAGATACATGTAACTCATTGCTTGCTTTGTCATGATTATGCATTCACATGCTCTTATATTCCATGATTGCATACATGTAGGGGGAGCCTATGCATGTTACATGTCTTTCCAAAGCTTTACTAGTCATTCTTCATATCTTTATCTAAAGCTTCAATGTATGTTGTCATCAATTACCAAAAAGGGAGAGATTGAAAGCACAAGTTCTCCCTGGGTGATTTTGGTAATTAATGTCAACATATCTCTTGTTGGACTAATACTTTTATCTCGTATATTTTAGAAAATTCAACAAAGGCGTGGCATGGAAAAGAGGATGTGGAACCCCTCCAAGAAGCTAAGGACAAGGATTGGCAAAAGCTCAAGACTCTACATTTTCATTTTAGTGATCCAAGATCACATTGAGTCCATAGGGAAAGCCAATACTATTAAAAGGGGATGAGGTGTTGCTTAATGGCCTGCTTGCTCAAAGTGCTTAGTGTTATGCTCCAAAGCCCTCAACCACTTTCTATTTTCCACTTATGTCCCAAACCTAAAGTCAAACTCGGCCCCACCAATTTGATCTATTCGGCGCCACCGAATTCACTTGTCATAGCCACTGCCAGAAACCCTAATCAATTCGGTCTTACCGGTGGGATCTCGGTCTCACCGAGATGGGCTTGCAAACTCTCTGTTGTCTATTGCAATTATTTCTGTCACACCAAGATAAGCAATCGGTCCCACCGAGTTTGCTTGACCAACTCTCTGTTTTGCTTATTACAAAAATCGGTCCCACCGAGTTTGTGTAAGCGGTCAAATCGAGTTAAAGTTTTACCCTAACCCTAGCATATTGGTCCCACCGAGTTTATGATATCGGTCCCACCGAAAATCCTAACGTTCACATTTTGAACTAAATCGGTCTGACCAAGTTTAACTATTCGGTCCCACCGAGTTTGGTGAATTGTGTGTAACAGCTAGATTTTGTGTGGAGGCTATATATACCCCTCCACCCATCCTCCATTCTAGAGAGAGCCATCAGAACGTGCCTACACTTCCACCATTCATTTTCTGAGAGAGAACCACCTACTCATGTGTCGAGACCAAGATATTCCAATCCAACCACAAGAATCTTGATTTCTATCCTTCCCCAAGTTGCTTTCCACTCAAATCATCTTTCCACCATATCCAAATCTGTGAGAAAGAGTTGAGTGCTGAGGAGACTATCATTTGAAGCACAAGAGTAAGGAGTTCATCATCAACACACCATTTATCACCTTTTGGAGAGTGGTGTGTCCTAGATTGGTTAGGTGTCACTTCAGAGCCTCCGTCAAGATTTTGGAGTTGAACCAAGGAGTTTGTAAGGGCAAGGAGATCGCCTACTTCATGAAGATCTACCCAAGTGAGGCAAGTCCTTCGTGGGCGATGGTCATGGTGGGATAGACAAGGTTGCTTCTTCGTGGACCCTTTGTGGGTGGAGCCCTCTGTGGACTCGCGCAACCGTTACCCTTCATGCGTTGAAGTCTCCATCAGTATGCATGTACGATAGCACCACCTATCGGAACCACGCCAAAAATCTCCGTGTCTCCAATTGCATTTGGACACTCCAATCCCATCCCTTTACTTTCTTGCACGTTGCATGCTTTACATTCCGCTGCTCATATACTCTTGCCTTGCTTGCTTGAAATGTATTGTGAATGTTTAAACTTGTGCTAAAACTCCACCTTAACTTGAAGAAATTAAAAACTGGTACTTTTCTTGGTTGAGGGTCTAATCACCCCCGTCTAGACACCTCTTCTCGATCCTACAACATGGTGCCACACTTAATACAAATTTAGAACATAGTACTGCTAATTAGCTTCTTCTTCTCCCTCTTACTCCTCTACCTCCTCTTCATCCCCGGTTGCCTCGTCCACGCCCAGTACCACTGGCAGTGACGAAAGTGGGACAATTAGTGTCCCTATGGCCAAATTCGTTGCATAGAATGGGTTGCCTAGTCGGACCTCCTGCTTCAGATTCATCCATATCATTCCGGATGCGCTCACACTACCGTCTGCCTCTATTTGTATGCATATGCTTTGGGTTTGGAATGTAATGCCTTTCAGCAGGGTTCACGTTGTTGAAGTTACCCATTGATCGAAAACCCATCAGCTCACCTGTCCAGGTATTGAGGACAGGCTCTTTTAGAAAAAATGGAGACACAAATGATATTGCGTCCATTCCAAGCTGCCCGCATGCATCAAGTACATGTGAGCAAGGTAGGTGAAGCAATTTCGGTTTGTTTCATGTGCACTCACATGTTGGCCAGGCTTCATTTCCAATTTTCGCCTCATGCGTCCTCAACTCATTTGCACATCCGAATTTGTTGTTGGCTAAGCGGACCTCAAACCTTCTTTCTTGATTACCGATGTCGACTATAGTGTGTGATGTAGCTTTTTGCATCTTGTTGTCCATGTACTTCATGACTCTTTCACAGTAACGTGTATTTGGGTTGTTCAAGATATGCTGCTCTGCTTTTTGACGTCTATCTCTGAAATACTTCACGATGCCATAGAAAATACCCTCAACGATGGTTGTAAGTGGCAATGCCTGGTTTCCTCTAAGGACAAAGTTGTATGTTTCCGCGAGGTTGGTTGTCATGACACCATACCTTGCTCCATGTGTGTCATGTAGCAAAGACCACCTCTCCATAGGCTCATGCTCTATCCACTGCTGGAATGTTTTAATCAACCTCCTGAGCCTTCTCCTAGTAGCAGGTGGTTAAAGACTGGCAAGTCACATAGACCAACAGGCTCCTCCTACACGGTCGCTGTTCCTGTTGCCAACTGTGCAGCCACTGCTTCAACATGTGCCCTCACCACTGCATCTCTTGCAGCTTTCCTGTCCCTAACGTGTCTCTGCATGCACATTTTAAGTCTGTCACGTATCAAATTGTACTTCCATAACTGGTTCTGCTTGTAGAGTTTTTTGAACAGATTCATTAGTGTAACACCCCAAGACCGGAGCTTCAGATGCCTTCCATGGTTTCCGAGATTTGTCATGTGATTTGTTTGGTTCGTTGCTTTCCTTTTTGCATCATGTGCATTGCATCATGCCATCATGTCATAAATCTTTTGCATCTCACTTAAATAAATTGCATAGATCTTTTGATCTATTTAAATCGAGGGAATTCACATGGTGAGTTCTCTTTATAACATATCCTCCCAATATTATAGGGAGCTATAATGAAATATTCCATTAGTTTGGGATCACCCATAACACACTTGCAAATAATCACATGCCTTTTTCTGCTTCAAGTTTGGTCCCCAAACTTTGCCCATAATTTCTTTCATCGCTTTCCCGATCTCCACAAAATTTCCGAACATTTTTGGACTCTCCAAAAATGTTTTCCTAATTCAAACTTATTTGAATCACATTCAAATGTGTTCGAATGCAATCCTTCCAAACGGTGACAAATGTATTTTTCTTGGATCAATCTCCTTTTTATGAGTCTAAGAAAATTGGCGCCTTGCTCAAATTCTTCTCCTATCTCTCTCTACATTTTTTATTTCTCTCTTTATTTGTTAATCAGGAAATAGAGAAGAGATGAGAGAGGGAGTGGAGAGCCCAGCAGCCTCCCTCAGCCCATCTGGCCCTCCAACCAGTAGCAGTAACTGGGCCGGCCACTAAGGCCCACTTCTCTCGTAAGCTAACCTGGCCGCTCCCTAGCCTCGATCCCCACTTCTCCTCTCGTTCCCTCACCGCCGCCACGCGCACACACACACACACACACACACACACACACACACACACACACACACACACCCGCACAGCGCCCCACAGCCAGCGCCAGGAGCTCGCGTCCCCTTACCTCCCTCTACTTCACCGCATCGCCAGATCGCTGCTGCCTCCCTGCCTCCGGTGAGGGGCGCTTCCATGTACCTTCTCGTGGACCGCACGGCCATGGAGACCACCGTGCCGGCCCCCAAGCGCATCGCCCATGCTCCTTCCCCACCTCAGACGCCTCGCCGCCCGTCTTTTCACTGGAGCACGCGCCAAGTCCACCTCCGCGGCTACCCGGCGACCTCGACCTTCAAGAACCCCGTGCCCGCGCCCGGATCTCCTCCTCCCCGTTCGTCCTTCTCGCCGGGAGCCCGTGCTCCGCTGGATCCCCTTTGCCCTCGCCGTTCAACGTCTGGCGTCGCCCTGCTGCTGCGTCAATGGCCTCCGCCAGCCTCCTCCCCGTGCTGACGAACTCCTGCCCGAGCTGCTCTCTCTGACCAACTCTGCTGCTGACGCCGCCCGGACCTGCTTGCGTCCGCCCGGTTCCCAGCGCCGTCACGCCTGTTGCCCAGATAGACCATCGTCTGGTGCTGCTGCCCTCTGCTGCTCTCCCTTGAGGGTGCCCGCTTCTTGCCGCTGCTCACGCACCGCTAGTCCTTCCTGCTGCCCACCAGAGGCCTTTTGGGGTTAGCGTTGTTTTGGATTGACAAGGACGAGAACGCCAAGTACCACGATGCACGGTGCCCGAACGTCCACCACAACAGTGCCAAGTTCCAGCACCGACGACCATTTTGCATACGTCAAGACCCGGATCGACAAGTATCGTGGCACTTAAGACCTTTGATGCGTCAAGTCCCTTTTCGAAAGTGTACCACTACCGCCGTCTTCAGAATCGCTAAGAACTACAAGTACCTTGATGCCTGATGCATAGAACAACTACCATCGCCGACGACCCGAGTACCACTACTGTTGACCCTCGAAGACCCCGTGGACGTCAAGTTCCATTTCGCGACCCCGAACATCTACGGACGTGTATGACTACCGTTGCCCGAAGAACCGCGAGTCACAAGTGCCAGGAACAACTACTGTCCTCGTGGATCCGACAAGTTCGCGAGTACGACTACTTCCCACGACTACCCTCGAGGACATTGGTTCCATCAAGTTTGACGACAACAGGGGTACAACTACCGCCACCGTGATTTTTGACAAGACGTCGTGTACCTCTACTTCCACTACCGTCCCATTGATCACCGATGGCTGATAGTACCACTACTTCCACTACGGACGTCCCAAGAACGTCTACTTCCCCTACACCGCATCGAATGCGAACCGCTCCGATAATGCACGCTACAAAGGTATAACCGCCAAGATGACCTTCCAAGAACGATTGTTGTGTTGTATGGCATGTACCCTTTGTCTGCACTGTGTCTGTAGTGTCTCTCGCTTCCTTGCCATCGACTCATGGGACACCCGGTAACCGGGATCACCCCACCATCTTTTGCACGCTCCCGCCACACTTTCTTTTGCACCGACGTCTCAATGAGTTGTCAGAACCGAAACGTTGCCGTAGCACCGTTTTGTTATCATCGCCATGGCACCCCTTTTGTTTCTGCCACTATGACAAATGCTCTTATCACGCTCATGTCAACTTTTAATAAAAAATGCATAAAACTTGCAAATGTCATCCGCATCATGATAACAACATCAAGAGTGTTTAAATTGTTGTTTGCATTAATTTGCTAAATGCATATGACGATTTTCCGAACTTGTTGCTTGTTGTTCCAGCCTCATTTAAACTTGTCTATATAGGTAGTTTTACTTTGCTTCACCCCTGCCATGCTAAACAACATTTAATATTGTTGAGTACATAAAACGAGATCGAACTAAATAACTTGTTGTGGTGTTTCGTCAATATGCAACTCATTGCATATTGAGCTCCAACTTAATTTGTAGAGTTGTGTGTGCACTTTGCCATGCCATGAATCATTAAACCGGACATGCATCATACTTGGTTGTCCATCATTCCATGTTATGTGATGGTTGTTTACTATGTTGTTTGCTTCTTTCCGGTGTTGCTTCTTCAGGTTAGTTCCAATAACGTCGCATTTGTGAGGATCCATTCGACTATGTCCGTTTGTCTTCTTCATGGACTCGTTCTTCTTCCTTGCGGGATCTCAGGCAAGATGACCATACCCTCGAAATCACTTCTATCTTTGCTTGCTAGTTTCTCGCTCTATTGCTATGCCGCGATACCTACCACTTGCTATATCATGCCTCCCATATTGCCATATCAGGCCTCTAACCCACCTTGTCCTAGCAAACCGTTGTTTGGCTATGTTACTGCTTTGCTCAGCCCCTCTTATAGCATTGTTAGTTGCAGGTGAAGCTGGAGTTTGTTCCATGTTTGGAACATGGATATGTTGGGATATCACAATATCTCTTATTCAATTAATGCATCTATATACTTGGTAAAGGGTGGAAGGCTTGGCCTTATGCCTAGTGTTTTGTTCCACTCTTGCCGCCCTAGTTTCCGTCATACCGGTGTTATGTTCCTTGATTTTGCGTTCCTTACGCGGTTGGGTTATAATGGGAACCCCTTGACAGTTTGCTTTGAATAAAACTCCTCCAGCAAGGCCCAACCTTGGTTTTACCATTTGCCACCTAAGCCTTTTCCCTTGGGTTCTGCAGACTCAAGGGTCATCTTTATTTTAAACCCCCGGGCCAGTGCTCCTCTGAGTGTTGGTCCAACTTGTTAGCAGCCGGTGACCACCAGGGGCAACTCTGGGTTGGCCTACCAGAATCTTGGACAATCCGGTGTGCCCTGAGAACGAGATATGTGCAGCTCCTATCGGGATTTGTCGGCACATTCGGGCGGCTTTGTTGGTCTTGTTTTACCATTGTCGAAATGTCTTGTAACCAAGATTCCGAGTCTGATCGGGTCTTCCTGGGAGAAGGAATATCCTTCGTTGACCGTGAGAGCTTGTGATGGGCTAAGTTGGGACATCCCTGCAGGGTTTTTAATTTTCGAAAGCCGTGCCCATGGTTATGGGCAGATGGGAATTTGTTAATGTCCGATTGTAGAGAACTTGACACTTAATTTAATTAAAATGCATCAACCGCGTGTGTAGCCGTGATGGTCTCTTTCCGGCGGAGTCCGGGAAGTGAACACGGTCCTTGTGTTATGCTTGAACACAAGTAGTTTCAGGATCACTTCTTGATCACTTCTAGTTCACGACCGTGCTTTGCTTCTCTTCTCGCTCTCTTTTGCGTAAGTTAGCCACCATATATGCTTAGTGCTTGCTGCAGCTCTACCTTACTACCCTTTCCTACCCATAAGCTTAAATAGTCTTGATCTCACGGATGTGAGATTGCTGAGTCCCCATGACTCACAGATTACTTCCAAAACCAGTTGCAGGTGCCGATGATACCAGTGCAGGTGACGCAACCCAACTCAAGTGGGAGCTCGATGAAGATTGTGTTCGTTGTGTTGTTTTGTTTCCAATTGATCAGTAGTGGAGCCCAGTCGGGGCGATCGGGGATCTAGCATTAGGGGTTGTCTTTCTTTATTTGGTTCTGTAGTCGGACCTTGATTGTATTCTGGATGATGTAATGATATATTCATGTATTGTGTGAAGTGGCGATTGTAAGCCAACTCTTTATCCCTTCTTATTCAGTACATGGGATGTGTAAATATTACCCCTCTTGCGACATGCCTACAATGCGGTTATGCCTCTAAGTCGTGCTCTGACACGTGGGAGATATAGCCGCATCATGGGTGTTACAATCAGTTTCTTATTTCTGAACTGCGAGAAAAAATTAGCCCCCAGATGGCGCATGCACTGATGCGGCTTGAAGCTACGTCGCTATTTCCCCAAAGAGGAAGGGATGGTGCAGCACAGCGGTGATAGGTATTTCCCTCAGTGATGAGACCAAGGTTATCGAACCAGTAGGAGAATGAAGCAACACAACGTAAATAGCCCCTGCACACAAATAACAAATACTCGCAACCCGACGTGTAAAAGGGGTTGTCAATCCCTTTCGGGTAGTGGCACCCCAAGATAGGCAAACGGACGTGAAATAAATTGTAGTAGATTGATAGATTGAACGCTAAATAAAATAAATAAGAATAAAATGAAGCAAGGTATTTTTTGTATTTTTGTTTTAATAGGTACGAAAATAAAAGCAAAGGAAAATAGATCGCCAAGGAAAATAATATGAGAAAGAGACCCGGGGGCCGTAGGTTTCACTAGTGGCTTCTCTCGAGAAAAGTAGCAAATGGTGGGTAAACAAATTACTGTTGGGCAATTGATAGAACTTCAAATAATCATGACGATATCCATGCAATGATCATTACATAGGCATCACGTCCAAGATTAGTAGACCGACTCATGCCTGCATCTACTACTATTACTCCACACATCGACCGCTATCCAGCATGCATCTAGTGTATTAAGTTCATGGGGAACTGAAGTAATGCAATAAGAACGATGACATGATGTAGACAAGATCTATCTATGTAGAGATAGAACCCATCATTTTATCCTTAGTAGCAACGATACATACGTGTCGGTTCCCCTTCTATCACTAGGATCAAGCACCGTAAGATCGAACCCACTACAAAGCACCTCTTCCCATTGCAAGATAAATAGATCAAGTTGGCCAAACAAAACCCAAATATCGGAGAAGAAATACGAGGCTATAAGCAATCATGCATATAAGAGATCAAAGAAACTCAAACAACTATCATGGATATAAAAGGATAGATCTGATCATAAACTCAAAGTTCACCTGATCCCAACAAACACACCGCAAAAAGAGTTACATCATATGGATCTCCAAGAGACCATTGTATTGAGAATCAAACGAGAGAGAGGAAGCCATCTAGCTACTAACTATGGACCCGAAGGTCTACAAAGAACTACCCACACATCATCGGAGAGGCACCAATGGAAGTGGTGAACCCCTCCGTGATGGTGTCTAGATTGGATCTAGTGGTTCTGGACTCTGCGGCAGGTGGAATTGATTTTCGTCGACTCCCCTAGGGTTTCTGGCATATTGGGGTATTTATAGAGCAAAGAGGCGGTACGGGGGGCACCCGAGGTGGGCACAACTCACCTGGGCGTGCCTGGGCCACCTGACGCGCCTTGGTGGGTTGTGCTCCCCTCGGAGCAGCCCAGGCGCTGCCTTGGCCCATTGGGTGTCTTCTGGTCCATAAAAAATCTCCGTAAATTTTCGTTGCATTTGGACTCCGTTTGGTATTGATTTCCTGTGATATAAAAAACATGCAGAAAACAACAACTGGCACTTGGCACTATGTCAATAGGTTAGTACTAAAAAATGATATAAAATGACTATAAAATGATTATAAAACATCCAAGATTGATAATATAACAACATGGAACAATCAAAAATTATAGATACATTGGAGACGTATCATGCACCAACGGCTCTGCAAGTCCTGCCATGGAGTTTGTTCGTCAAGGCCTGGGTTCGTCAGTGTCCTTATCGCACTGAGTATACCTACATGCCTGTCATGAAGGATGCACACATTGGGCTTCTCCTTCACAACTGATATTTTCAACTTCCTGAAGAACCATGTCCAACTTTCAATGTTCTTACTCTCCACAAAAGCAAATGCGAGTGGGATAGGTTGATTTTGGCTGTCTTGACCTATGGATGTTAGGATTCGACCCTTGTACTTGCTAGTGTGAAAAGTACCATCTATACATATTACCGGACGGTAATGCCTGAAAGCTTCGATGGACACACCAAAAGAGAAGAAGAGATGATGCAACATCCTCACAGTTGGGAACTCTGGCATGAAGAGGTCTTGGATATTGACATTGGTGCCTGGATTCCACTGCTGCAGTGTGTGGAGGAGCTGGACAACAGAGTCATATGCATCAAAATAAGAACCAAATCTCCTCTCAAGCGTCATATGCTTAGCCCTCCAAGCCATGCCATAACAAATTTTGTACTTGAACCTGGCGAAGACTTTTGTCTGGATTGCCTTCACTTCCATAGCTTTGCCCTCCACTATCTCATTGTAAAACAACCGAGCAATAAGCATCAATGAAAGGTCAACATGATCTTGAGGGATGTAGGGAATAAGACAAGTGTGATTAACTAAGTCACCGAGCACCCAACTTGTGCCATACTTAGGGAGATAATCGTGCACCTTGGCAGGACAATCTGCTTTCCTGCATACCATTGTCAGGAATTTCTGACTTGACACCCGAGCTATGAGAACCCTTTGTGTGGACATTGCCCAGTTCATTATTGCATCCTTCAGATCTAGCTTGTTGGGATACATAGCACCCATCACAATATTGTTCTGGTGATATTGCCAAGAAGAATCATGTCCATCGTTCACAATCATTGCAGATGAGAAGTCATGATTCCATGATACAGGATTCGGGACCTCCTCTGCATTTTCTTCTTCACCCGACTCATCAGAATCATCGGCATAACCCCTATCAACATTGGTGTCTTCTTCTTCCATCTGGTCCTGCATGTGCCCATCTACCTCGTCAGGGTCTACCTCGCCACTGTAATTACCATCGGCATTTCCTCCTTCTACCTAAGTACTCTGCCCCGGTTCATAACCATCAGCATTTCCTCCTTCTACCTGACTGCTCTATCCTGGTTCATAACCATCATCTCTAGCATTTGACATACATAACTGCCTCCCTCCACTACTCTGCCCAGGATCATAGCCACCCTCGCCTTCATGTGTAGTGATCTCCTTCACGACAGGAAGCACTAAGGCAACAGGACTGCATCCCCTGCATTCTCAACCTTGTAACAACCGCACCCCCTCAGAGTCTCGCTCTATTAGCCTCAAATAAAAGTAAATTATTGAACTTGACTGTGTCCACAATGCATGAACACCAACGGTGTGTGTTTCAGTATCAAGCCCTAAACTTGCTGTAATCCATTCTTTTAACTAACCGACAGACCATGTTTGAGGTGCGCTCATTGGCACCTCTATGTGAGTAAATTCACTCAGATCAGCTCCCATCTCAGTTGTTTGGACAGTGCTAGGACCGTAGTAAAATATGAACTTCACTACATCAGACATCTCGGCTCACCTAATTTTTTTCAACAATGACAGATAAGTATTAAGCAACAACTTAAAATATCTGACTACTAATTATTTGACATGTATATATATATTACGGAATATTAACGGAGAAACTAAAAATATTCACATACCTACAAATATAGTTGAAAATTTGCCGGAGCAACTACACAAATTGACATATTTAAATATTTGACATTTACATATATTACGGATATTATCGGAGCAACTCCAAATACTGACACACCTAAATTTTTGACATCCACATATAGTACGGAATATTACTGGAGCAACTTCAAATTTTCATACGACTAAATAGTTGACATCTAAATATATTTACGGATACTACCGAAGCAAATAACAATAATCACACACCTAATTGTTTTAACATCAAAACATATTATCGAATACTACCAGAGCAACCGCGAAAAATAAAATGAGTGTTGAAATATACCCTTGAAGCGTGTGAGCAAACAACGAATGGTGGACTTCAATCACCGGAACCGGAGCCGGAAACTCCACCAAACTGCCAGAGCTTCACCTCCACCACCTCAACCACACTGCCCCCACTTCACCACCACCACCTCCACCTCCACTGTCGCCACAACCTCCACCAATGTTCTAAAAAAATCTCCAACAAAATACTCACCACGACCACCACGAGCTACTCCATCAGTAGATCAAGGTCTCCCTTGGCTCCCCTAACTACGTAGAACCTATTCACAGTGCTAAATCCGCAAAAAACCTGGCTCATTTTGGTGTGAAATTGGAGGCATTTCTTGGAAGAAAGAGGAGAAAGAAAGAACAGAGAGGAGGAGCTGTTGCGCATGGAGAAAGGAATGAGAAGGGAGAAGGAGCCAACCGCGGTGGGGCCCGCATCCTATCGGCCGACAGCTGACCGATCGTTCGACAACGGGCCGACAGGGGCGCCCCATGACAGACCGCACCGATAGCCCCCCTTGCTACATGGCCTGGCGAATAGGCGGACGACACAAGGCAGAAGGACCAGCTGTCGTCCAGCTATTGGCTGACTAGGCCCAGTCGGCCTGCTATGGGCTGACTAGGCCCAGCCAGCCAGGAGCAGGCCGATAGTGTAATATTTTTGAAAATGTTGTATTCAGCGTAATATTTATGAAAATTAATAAAAAAATGTATTATTTTAGAAAAACAGCCATTTCTTTCTTATTATTTTTTCCTTTGACGGAGGAAGCGTCATATTTCGTTGGATTAGTTACCATGGAGCTAGTACAAATCAATGATACAAACCATTTATGAACAAATGATACACAAACAAATTGAGACTTTAGGGAAAGGATGATGATAGGTGCTGGCGCCCGATGCGTGACGTCCTAGCTGTCAGATCAGGCTTCGCTTCTTCCCTCGATGACCCCTTTCCTCCCAAATCATGTGACCATAGACATGATGAAGATCAAACGGCTGGCCTTCAAAGCTTGCTAGATCGCCGTTGCTCGCTAGATTGCCATCGGCTTGCCGAATCGCCGCCGCTCACTACGGCAAGCCCTCCCTCATCTCTGGCGATGGTGCTCGCCGAGGAACCTCAGTTGCAAAAATCCTGTCATCGATCGGTTGCAAATTCCTTCTCGACCGGATGAAACTCCTACAGTCGATGCTCTGATGGCAGCAGCAACTCTGGTGTGACATCGCCGCCCTCGCCATCGACGCTCACCCCAAGAGTTTCTAGGAGTGAGGACCACTAGTCACACCATGGAAAGGATTTAGCAAAAATCCCACCGGTCTTAGCAAAAAGGTGACGGTTGTAGAAAAAATAGGGTCGTCACTGTCGTGAGTCACAACTCTTCCATGAATGGATGTAGCAGAAAATCCCGTCGGTAGTAGCAAAAAAAGACGATGGTTGCAGCAAAAATGAGCATCATCATTGTCGCGAGTTGCATCACCTTGTGCACCACCGCTCAGATGCTGTTGTTGACACTCTCTATCCTCAGCTTGCCGCTCCACGGTTGAAGCTTTTCATAAGACCCGTTGCAGCTATCTCGTAGCTGATTCCAGCCTTTTTAGTTTGTGCATTGCCAATCCCACAACTTCCTCATCAATGTTTGAAGATTTTTTAGAAGCTGGTGGTAGCTTACTCAGACAATGATTGTAGCATTTTGTGGTACTGTTTGCAGCTCCTCCTGCACCATTTGCAGCCTCCGCTCTCTCTGATCCTAGCAAAAAAAGGGCAGTTGTACTAGCATTTTGTACCATTGGTTGCAGCTCCATTTACTATCGTTTGTAGCTCATGCACGACGTACTTTCGTCATTTTAATGGTTCCAGTGAAAAAAGAGAAGCCGTTTGTAGCATTTGAAAAGCTGTTTGCAGCTCTGATGACTGTCGTTGCAGCTCGTGTGTGGGGAGGCGAGGGTGGGGGGCTGAGAGAGGGAAAAAGGGAGGGAGGAGGCGTTGGTTGTTGATGTATTCTCCTCCCTGCCATGGCTCGTGCTATGAGTAAGGCCTCGTTCATGCTAGTGTGCTGCGTGAGCCTGAAGATGGAGGAACTGAGCGGTTGTGGTGGCATCTAGTGCGCTTCATGAGGTAGAAGAAAGGGGTAGGTGGAAAAACTATTCATATGGGAAAAGGGAAAGAGGGAGGCCTGGGCAACACATGATCCCACTTGATCACAAGGCATGTGTGTGTCCGGCGCAAGTTTCGGCTGACGCATCGGGTAGAAATGTTTCCCTCAGGGAAAGACCCCGCTAGGAGCCGATAGACCGATCAAAATTTGGGCAGCGTGGTAGCTTTGGATGCAAGCTCATGTAACCAGCAGATCCAGAGTAAAAAACCTCCTGCCTGCATCGCTTGTGTACGACTCCATGACCTTCCGCTGGCCGCTCGTCGGAGCCGCTCGCTGGTTGCAACATTGGGACTCACAGGTCTACCCGACGCAACAATTTGTGATGTCGATTCCAGCAAAGTCGACTGTTGATTGCAACACCCGGTGCTCACTATTCTGGTACTACGTAGCAAACTGTGGTGCTGGTTCCAACAAAATCGGTGACCGGCTGCAGCTTCTTTTTGAAAGTCGTCGTTGTAGCCGGTTGCAGACGATCGCCGTGGTAGAACCCCCGTGTCATGGATGCAGCATCCGAGAGCATTGTTGAGGAAATCGTTAACAGGTAGCTGCTCGGTTGGCTAGCGAGTAGGGGATTAATCGGCTAATCGGCAAGTTAATCGGCCATTTAATCAATTAATCGGACGATTTTTCGGTTTATCGGCTAGTCGGTGACCCTATGAGTAGGGATTAATCGGCAAGTTAACTGGTTAATCGGATGAATTCTTGAACAGGGTCCAAGAGTCGTCATGGTAGCATCCCATGGCCATGATTCCAACAGGTGGTGGTCGTGGATGTAGCATATGGGAGTTGCGCCATTGCAACATCTTGGAGTCCACCCCCCGCATCCAGCAAAGAAAAAACTCGCCACTTCCAGCACCACTGGCTACGCCGTCCCCCGGCGCGGGTCACAACATCGCCATGGATGATTGTAGTATTTGTTGTCACCGGTCGCAGCCATCAACATCCACGATTGTAGCATCCAACCAGCAGTGGGCGTGGCCACCGCGCACTGATCGTAGCATGGTCGTATGATGGTTGTAGCACCTCCGCGCGTCGATCCCAGCTTCGCGCGCTGATACGTCTCCAACGTATCTATAATTTTCGCTTGTTCCATACTGTTATATTATCATTCTTGGATGTTTTACAATCATTTTATAGCAACTTTATATCATTTTTTGGGACTAACCTATTGACATAGTGCCCAGTCCCAGTTGCTGTTTTTGCTTGTTTTTTACTTCCTAGAAAATAAATACCAAACAGAGTCCAAACGCAGAGAAACTTTTTGGAGATTTTTTCTGGACCAGAAGACACAAGATGGACCAAAGATGTACCAGAGGGGAGGCCCGAGGGGTGAGCAACTCCCCAGGGCATGCCCAAGAGCCTAGGCGCGCCCTGGTGGGTTGTGCCCACCTCGGTGTCCTCCAGCACTGCCTCTTCGCCCTTTAAATTCCCAAATATTTCAAAAACCCTAGGGGAGTCGAAGAAACACAGTTCCAGCCGCCACAAGTTCCAGAACCATGAGATCCAATCTAGACACCATCACGGAGGGGTTCATCATCCTCATTGGTGCCTCTCCGATGATGCGGGTCCGTAGGCAGTAGCTAGATGGCTTCCTCTCTCTCTCTCTCTCTCTCTCTCTCTCTCTCTTTTGATTCTCAATACAATGGTCTTTGGAGATTTATTTGACGTAACTCTTTTGCGGTCTGTTTGTTGGGATCCGATGAACTTTGAGTTTATGATCAGATCTTTCTACACATTGTTCTGTTTTTGATAGATTCTGTTTTCTTTGTGTTGTGTGCTTATTTTGATGAATCTATGGTTTGTATCGGGGGTATAAGCCAGGGTAAAGTTATAATACAGTAGCTATAATGCAAAAATAAAATATGAATGGGTTTGCAATAGTACTTAGAGTGGTGATTTGCTTTCTTATACTAACGGATCTCATGAAGGTTTTGTTAAGTTTTGTGTGATTGAAGTTTTCAAGTTTGGGTGAGATCACGATGGATGAAGGAATAAGGAGTAAGAAGAGCCTAAGCTTGGGGATGCCCCATGGCACCCCAAGCTTATTATCCAAAGAGAAACAAGCAACTAAGCTTGGGGATGCCCCGGATGGTATCCCTAGTTTCTTCTAACGACCATCCATACTTTACTTGGAGCTATATTTTTATTCGTCACATATCATGAGTTTTTCTTGGAGCGTCTTGTATTATATGAGTCTTTGCTTGTTTTTCTTTTTAGTTTGTGTGATCTATCCTTGTTGGACGCACCTATTTGAGAGAGCCAAAACTATGCTACGATTTGTCAGAATTGCTCTCTATGCTTCACTTAAAAAAATTGAGCTATGGGATTGCTCTAGTGCTTCACTTATATCTTTTTGAGGACGGTGTGCTTTAATATTTTTGAAGAAATTCTCTCATGATTCACTTAGATTTATTTAGATTTAGTAAATTTTTGAAGAAATTGTCTCATGCCACTTATATTATTTTGAGAGATGAAAAATTTTATGCTCATTTTTTTCACTTAGAGTTGTTTGAGCTATCAAAAGAAACATATGAAATTAGTCCCAAACTGATAGATATTCAAGAGGGATTTAATAAAAACTCTCATGAAGATCATTGGACAAAAAAACTTGATTCCTTGTAATAGTTTTGTGATATGATGATAGTGATATGTGAGTCATGTTGGTGAGTAATTATGCTTTAGTAAGAATATTGGTGTTAAGCCTTGTGATTCCCTATGCAAGAACAAAAGTCAATAGTTGTGCAATGAAATTAGATCCTACTTATGGTGCATTATTCAGTGTTAGTTATGCTTAATGCTTGCTTATGTGATTTTTTGTTTCTTTGTTGGTTGCTTCTCAATCTATTTGCTAGCCTTCACTTGTGCTAAGTAGAAATACTACTTGTGCATCCAAAATCCTTAAACCAAATTTTGCCATATGAGTCCACCATACCTACCTATATGCGGTATTCCTATGCCGTCCTAAGCAAATTTGTATGTTCCATCTCTAATTTTCTAAATAAATTTCCCTTTTATGTGCTCGTATATCTCATGAAGCGGCAGGGGGTGGCCAATATTTTCCATGCTAGATGTGTTATTCTCAAGATGAGTATTTATTCACTTGTCATTGCACGAGAGTACGGCGGTAATAGGGACGCCCAGTCTTGAAATGAAAAAAGAGATTTACTTTATGTTGTCAAATAATAAATTTCTTGGAAAGTGTTGGTATGGAAGGCACCCGTGGATACGGCTAGCCATGGATTGTGAAAGAATGGTGGAAAAAATAATAAAGTTTATTTTCTGTTTGGTAACCGCCTATGATATATCTAGCATGGAAAGTGTTGGGAATTACTCGGTCGTTTTCGTTGATGGGAATAGTATGCCTCTCAAAAAAATTATCTCTCAATTTAAGCTTTGAGCTCTGGCACCTCTACAAATCCCTACCCCCTCTGCGAAGGGCCTTTCTATTTACTTTATACAATTTTTATTTTTATTTGAGTCTCCATCTTCTCTTATAAAGCACCAACTAAGGGGCACTATGATCGTACTTGAGCATTGGGTGTAGCTAATATGCGAGTGTGTTTCATGAATGGATCAATGATTGAGCATGATGGGCTAGGGATAACTTGCTTTAGTATTGATATTTTGAAAGACCGGGTTGCTTGTTGATATGCTTGAGTATTGAAATCTTCATGTCAAAACTAGACTATTTCTTTGAACCATATAAAGTCCAAACATCCATGCTACAAAATAAAAGAATATGTGATGAAGATGTTAGGCAACATTTGACCGGCCCAATCGTTAACCGGTTGAACGGCAGCAATCATTAGCCTTACAGAAAATGGCAACATTATTCATTTCCTATTATACGGCTGATGTAAGGAAAGCATCAGACCAATCATGCATAGTTGATTTGTATTCCATCCTACAGCCATGATCTTGCATCCACCTCCCCTGTATCTGCTGTCATGCCCCCCAATAAAATATATATTTGTGCTTCAAACCCTCAGTAGAGCGGGACCGTTTTACTAGCCGTGTGTGGGTGGCACTCCAGTGGTAAGGTATCAGTAGAAACATGTGGTCACATGAGGCTAGTATGTTACTAACAGGTGGCATGTGTGGTCCACATGCTACCTGTACATCTGACATTGGTGACGTGTGCTAGACACGAATGCGGCTAGTGGTAGAGTGAACTGTGGTGTGTATGTAGCTCGCACTATGCTAGCTTCTTAGAGTGTTGGTAGTGTGCGCTGTACAACACACACACACACACACTACTAGTACGCTTTGCAGGGAAACAAAAAATTGTCACGACAACATTTTTCCTACCTTGACAGCGTTTCCACATTTGATACTTATATGAACATAAGAAGTAATATGCATTAAATAATGAATGTTATTGTGTACACATTTTACATGAATCCAAACTCTATTAGTGGCCATAAACCCCAAGTATAGGGGATCAGTTGTAGAATTTTCAATAATAAGAGCGTCGAGCCCAACGAGGAGCTAAAGGTAGAATTAATATTCTCTCAAATTCTATCGAACTCTACTCACGCTAATGCTCACTTTACCTAGGACAAGAATAAAAGTAGTTTGTAGGTGTGATGGAATATGTTTTGCAAGATAATAAAGAATGTCGAAATAAAACTTAGGTGTCATTTTAAATAAAGAACAAATAAGTAAAGGTTTTTGAAGAACAATAAGAAAAGGTTTATCCCTAGGCCATTGATAACTAGACCGATAATCATCATTGCAGTTTTATTTGTGGCAGAGGCCTAAGCTAACATACTTCACGTTCTTGGATCATATGTTCTTATAATTTGAACTCTATCAAGCATCCGCAACTACTAAAGATTCATTAAGGTAATCAAATATAAAGTCCCCCTTGATCCCATACGCAACAATTCACGAATTCAGGTTTAGGTTTCTATCACTTCTGCAACCCACTATAAGTGAATCATGAACATATTGCAACACCCTACAATGGGAATCATGCATGCTTGCGTGACATGGAGGGCACCAAAATAATGATCACCAAAATAAAGCATGAAACTCCAACCAATGATGATCACCAATCAACCCGTAGGACAAAATAAATCTACTCAAACATCATAGAGGTGCATGCTACCTCTTGAGCATGCGTTAGTTTTCCCTTGAAGAGTAAAGAGTGATGCAGCAAAGTAGCGTAAGAATTTCCCTCAGTTTTTGAGAACCAAGGTATCAATCTAGTAGGAGAAAACACACAAGTCACCTAGTACCTGCACAAACAATAAAGAACCTCGCAACCAACACGATAAAAGGGTTGTCAATCCCCTCATAGTCACTCGCAAAAGTGAGATCTGATAGAGATAGTAAAATAAATATTTTTGGTATTTTTGTTTTATAGATTGGAAAGTAAAGATTGCAAAATAGTAAACGAGATGCGATGTAAATAAAAGAGATACAATATAATAAGAAAGAGACCCGGGGGCCATAGGTTTCACTAGTGGTTTCTCTCAAGATAGCATGTATTACGATGGGTGAATAAATTATCGCCGAACAATTGATTGAAAAGTGCATAGTCACAAAGATATCTAAGGCAATGATCATGAATATAGGCATCATGTCCGTTTTAAGTAGATTGAAACGATTCTGCATCTACTACTATTACTCCACATATCGACCGCTATCTAGCATGCATCTAGAGTATTAAGTTCATAAGAACAGAGTAACGCTTTAAGCAAGATGACATGATTTAGAGGGATAAACTCAAACAATATGATATAAACCCCATCTTTTTATCCTCGATGGCAACAATACAATACATGCCTTGCTGCCCCTACTGTCACTGGGAAAGGACACCGCCAGATTGAACACAAAGCTAAGCACTTCTCCCATGTAGCGATCCGACATCAGACGGTCAAATCTCTGTGTATAAGTGCCATCCCTAGATCGGTAATGCTGACACACACAGTACTCGAGGATTTATAACACAGTTCAATCACACACTTATTACATCAATGTCTCAAAAGAGAACTTATTACAATAATATGTCCGAAGGCCATCTAATAAGATAACAACAGAAACTTCGAAGGTAAATGAGTCCATCAATTCCAGCGGCATAGCTGAGTGCATGACAATGACCTAGCGCACCTTACTCTTCGTCTGAAAACTCTGCAACATAATACGTTGCAGCCTGTGTAGGTCAGCACATGTAATATGCTGGCAAAATAACACTATAGATCAACGAACATGAAACAACTATAACTATATGCATATATTGCTGGTGGAGGCACTATGGTTATCATTTTGCAGAAAGCTAGTTTTTCCCTACAACAAAGAATATATTTTATTTAACTACAAAGTTTGTTGAAAACATTGAGAATGGTAACCCCATCTCAGTCCCAAATTAATAATCAATAAGCCAACAAATTAATTAAGTAAAGTGATGAGATCAACATAATAATTCAAGCACCAGATACTCACGATGTCCATAACCGGGGACACGGCTAACCATGATTAGTTTGTACACTCTGTAGAGGTTTGCACACTTTTCCCCACAAGACTCGATCTCCTCCATTGTATTTCTCGCACTACATGTTGTTTGAGAAATGGATGAGACACAGTCTTTCTGAAGCATTAACTCTTTCGATGGGTAGACCATACCACCTACATCCCCTACATCTGCTAGTCTACCATGGAAAGAGGTCACACAACATACTCAACTATGCTAGAGCCCATAATGGCTTGTGGCTGCACACGAAAGTTTCTAGCATGAATAACATAATGATCCCTTTGAGCCTGGGTGGCAAACCATAGGAAAAATCACACGGATACCCTGGGATTCTCCTTGGACAGCACTGGATTTCCCTAGGTGCCCACAAACCAATGCACCCAGATTTTTGTTAAAGTAGACACCTTAAGTTAATACTTAGTTAACAAATAATCTCTCACATATGTCATGAATTCTCTCAAACCAAACCACGTCTGCGAGCATAGCATAGCAGTGTAAGCATAACATAGAAGTAACTCCCAGGGTTTGATGTAAAAGACAATATGTTCTACCTCATCAACTACTTCCCGATACCCACATGTTATCAAACCTACTCATGCAGTGTTTGAGGGTTGAACTAATGCATAAAAACTGGGTAATAAAGTGGTATGATCAAAGTGTTACTTGCCTTGCTGACGATCTGAAAACCCTAGTGACTCGTAGTAGCACGCTTCACACTCCGGAAACTCTATCGTGAATAAACAATAGCATACATAAGCACTAAAGCATAAGATGCAAGGGGAAAGCTCAAGATAAAAGATCCAAACTGAAATTTCAATTGAAGAGCTTCAATTTGCAAAAAGAATCAATCGAATCGGAGTTACGAAACACAAACTACGATCAAAAGAAGTTCGAATTCAAATCTGCTTGAAACCAAATTTTAAATTCTAAAAATCATGTTCAAGTTGGTTATCTGGAAAGAGGGGAACAAGACGAAGATTTTGGCATTGGTTTCACTGGATTTGGACAAGTGAGTAAAAAGTAACGAGGGTTTGAAGATCCGGGACTAATCTGTGATCAAAGTGTTCGCGGGTAGGTCCCTGGCCAAAAATAAAATAAAAAGAAAAATCTAACGAACGAACGTTTGCTAACAGAACTAAACCGACAAAAGCCGTTCATTAAGTTAAACTGACGGGTGAATGCTCGCTAAATAACCTAATAAAAAATAAAAAATGATCTACTCTAAACCGAAAGAAAACCGAAAAAACCGATCGGTCCTTTACCGGTCAACGACGGCGACGGGGTCAACGGCGGGCGGCGGAAACCAGCGGCTCTGGCGACAAGCGTCGGCGGCGAGGCGATGACGAGGCGTGGCGGCGGTGCGGTGGTGCGGGGTGGCGACGGCGAGGTGGGGCGGCGGTGGGGGTGGCTACGGCGAGCGGCGGCACGGGCGGCGGCTAGCTACTGCGGCGGCGACGGCGGCTTTGACGAGGAGGAGAGGGGGGCAGCTTATAAGGAGGCGAGGCGAGGTGGCGGGGTGGCTTGGGGAAGGGGTGATGGCCTCGGGAGGCGTGTCCGCCTCGGACACGGTCGGTGGCGGCGGGGCGGCTCCCGCGTGGGGAAAGGCGGCGGCGGCCTGCTGGGCTGGCTGGGCTTCGGCCCAGTCGGTCGAATTATTATTTTTAAATAAATGAATTTTGCCCGAAAGAAAAATCCTAATAAAATTATAAATTTTTTCCTAAAATTCCAGAAATAATTTTCACCGTCCAAACCTAATATTTAGGACAAAGTGAACATTTTTCTGACCTAAAAAATGCAATTTTCAAAAATGCAAATTTTTTTCTAATTCAAATAATATAGCAAATAAAATATTAATTTGATTTTAATTTTTCTTCTCCAATATTCCTCTCTTTTGAAGAAGTCATTTTATCTTCTCTCATTTATTTTTATTATTGGAAATAATTGGAGAGAAAAATATTTAAAATCAAATTGATCCTCTTTTCAAATTTGAGAAAATTCAAATATGAAAATAAATGAAACCTCCAACTCTCTCCTTGGGTCCTTGAGTTGCTTAAGATTTCTAGGATCACAACCAAAATGCAAAAAAATATGATATGCATATGATGACCTATGTATAACATCCAAATTGAAAATTGGGATGTTACAAACCTACCCCCCTTAAGATCAATCTCGTCCTCGAGATTCGGGTTGACTAGAAAATAGGTGTGGGTGGTCTTTCCCTAGGTCTTCTTCTCGCTCCCAGGTGGCTTCTTCCTCGGTATGGTGGCCCCACTGAACTTTGCAAAACTTGATAACCTTGCTGCGGGTAACTCGGCTGGAAAACTCGAGAATCTTGACGGGTTTCTCCTCGTAGGTTAGGTCACTATCCAACTATATTGCTTCTAGGGGCACTGTATCTCTTAGAGGAATATCGGCCATCTCCGCATGACACTTCTTCAACTGGGAAACATGTAACACATCATGAAGTCCTGACAATCCTTCAGGAAATTCCAGCTTGTAGGCCACCTCTCCCATACGTTCCAGAACTCAGTATGGTCCTACAAATCTCGGGGCTAACTTTCCGTTAATGCCAAATCGTTTAACTCCTCGCAGTGGTGGCACACGAAGATATGCTCTGTCTCCAATCTCATAGACTACCTCCTTGTGTTTAGTATCAGCATAACTCTTCTGCCTGGACTGAGCTACCTTCAGTCTATCTCGCATCAACTTAACCTTCTCTTCGGATTCCTTGATTAAATCAGGTCCAAAAAACTGACGGTCTCCAACTTCATCCCACATCAACGGTGTCCTGCACCTTCTTCCGCACAAAGCTTCAAAAGGGACCATGTTCAAACTAGCCGGATAGCTGTTGTTGTATGAGAACTCTGGGTAAGGAAAATTATCATCCCAGCTAGACCCATAATCTAGCGCACAAACTCTCAACATGTCTTCCAGAATCTGATTGACTCTCTCGGTCTGTCCATCTGTTTGCGGATGAAAGGCTGTACTGAACTCTAGACTGGTACCCAAAGTCTGGTGCAGCTGATTCCAAAACTTCGAGGTAAATTGTGTCCCTCTATCTGATATGATGGTCCTCGGAACTCCATGCAGACATACGATCTAAGTCATATATATCTTGGCCAACTTCTCCCTCGTATAAGTGGTTTTCACGGTGATAAAGTGAGCCACTTTGGTCAAGCGACCAACTACTACCTAGATAGAATCATATCCTGATCTTGTCCTGGGTAATCCGGTGATGAAATCCATGCCAAGCTTGTCCCACTTCCATTCGGGTATCGGCATAGGCTGAAGTAATCCTGCTGGCTTCTGATGTTCTTCCTTCACTCTCTGACATACATCACATACTGCTACATACTCGGCAATATCCTTCTTCATACCTGTCCACCAGAAACGTTCCTTCAAATCCAGATACATCTTGGTGTTACCAGGGTGAATCGAGTATGGCAAATCATGAGCTTCCTGAAGTATTAACTTCCTGATCTCCACGTTATTGGGCACATATACACGAACCTCAAACCATAAAGTTTCATGCTCATCCTCACGAAAACCCTTGGCTTTTCCTTTGCTCATATTCTTCTTTATCTTGGCAATTCCTTTATCATCCTTCTGAGCTTCTTGAATATTTCCCAACAATGTAGACTGAACCTCCATTGCTGCAACAAAACCTCTTGGAACTATCTCCAAACGAAGTTCCTTGAGATCGTCAACTAACTCCTGCGGTAATCCTCCACTTACGAGGGTATGGATAGAACTCTTGCGGCTCAAAGCGTTTGCTACAACATTGGCCTTTCCTGGATGACAATGTAGCTTCATATCATCATCCTTTATGAGCTCTAACCATCTCCTCTGCCTGAGATTCAGCTCCTTCTGCGTGAAGATATACTTCAACTCTTATGATCCGTGTATACATCATAACGGTTTCCAATAAGAAAATGTCTCCAGGTCTTGAGCGCATGCACTACGACTGCTAACCCCAAATCATGCGTGGCATAATTGAACTCATGAGGTCAAAGCTGCCGTGAGGCATATGAAACAACTATTCCGTCCTGCATAAGTACACCTCCAAGTCCTAGGCGAGATGCGTCGCAATACACTTGGAAATCCTTGTGTATATCCAAAAGTATTAGCACTGGGACTGTAACCAAATGTTTCTTCAACTTCTAAAAACTGGCTTCACAATCTTCCGTCCATTTGAACTTGGTGTCCTTCTTCAACAAATCTGCCATGGGTTTCGCAATCTTGGAAAAATTCTCAATGAACCTCCTATAATATCCTACGAGTCCCAGAAAACTGCGGATCTCTCCTACTGAGGTGGGTGCCAACCACTCAGTGACAGATTGAACCTTGGTGGGGTCTGTAAGATGTGGTAATTGCATGATGTATTGCTCTTCGTGCATAGGCATGTATATATGATGTACAAAGGTGGGCCATGGACCTCAACTATACAAGAAACTAGGAGGCGGGCCCAATACACAATATGAACATAACACATATACTCAACACCCCCTGCAGTCGAAGCGGCACCGCGGCTGATGCAAAGTGTGACGCCACCGATTCAATCGTACACTAATCATACAGGCAAACGTGCACAATCAAGATCAGGGACTCACGGGAAGATATCACAACACAACTCTACAAATAAAATAAGTCATACAAGCATCATATTACAAGCCAGGGGCCTCGAGGGCTCGAATACAATAGCTCGATCGTAGACGAGTCAGCAGAAGCAACAATAGCTGAGTATAGACATAAGTAAACAACTTACCATAAGATGGATAGCACAAACTAGGATACAAAATGAAAGAGGCGCGGGCCTCCTACCTGGGAACCTCCTAAACTACTCATGGTCGTCATCAGCGGCCTGCACGTAGTAGTAGGCACCTCCGGTGTAGTAGGATTCGTTGTCAATGGTGGCGTCCAGCTCCTGGACTCCAACGTCAGGTCGCAACAACCGGGTATAGAAAGGGGAAAAAGGGGGAGCAAAGCAACCATGAGTACTCATCCAAAGTACTCGCAAGCAAGGAGCTACACTACATATGCATTGGTATCAATGAAAGGGGTAGTATATGTGGGCTGAACCGCAGAATGCCGGAATAAGAGGGGGATAGCTACTCCTATCAAAGACTATGCTTCTGACTGCCTCCATCTTGCAGCATGTAGAAGAGAGTAGATGGTAAGTTCACCAAGTATCATCGCATAGCATAACCCTACCCGGTGATCCTCTCCTCGTCGTCCTGTTAGAGAGTGATCACCGGGTTCTATCTGGCACTTGGAAGGGTGTGTTTTATTAAGTATCTGGTTCTAGTTGTCATAAGGTCAAGGTACAACTCCGGGTCATCCTTTTACCGAGGGACACGACTATTTGAATAGATAAACTTCCCTGCAGGGGTGTACCACATTTCCCAGCACGCTCGATCCCCTTTGGCCGGACACACTTTCCTGGGTCATGCCCGGGCTCGAAAGATCAACACGTCATAGCCCCACCTAGGCACAATAGAGAGGTCAGCACGCCGGTCTAATTCCTATGCGCGTAGGGGTCTGGGCCCATTGCCCATTGCACACCCTCACATTGCGAGGGCGGCCGGTGAGCAGACCTAGCAACCTCCATTCCCAAGGAAGTTGTGTTACGCGGTCCAACCTGGCGCGCGCCGCTTAGTCACTGATGTCACGAAGGCTTCGGCGGATACCACGGCATTGAGTGCCCATAACTGTTCCCCCGTAGTTCGTTAGTGCGTATAGGCCAGTGGCCAGACTCAGATCAAATACCAAGATCTCGTTAAGCGTGTTATTTAGAAGTAACCACGGACACCGACCAGGGCCAGGCCCACCTCTCATATAGGCGGTCTCAACCTCCCCTGTCTTTCCGCCACAAAGATCCACCCGGAGGGCCATCGGGACAAAGGTCCTTTTTGCCCCCATTCCGTGAATCACTCGCGGGTACTCTACGAGCGGACCCGACTTTAGTCACCACAGGTATCATACATCATGTATATAAGTATATACCCGTGATCACCTCCCGAGTGATCACGACCCGATAGTATAGCATGGCAGGCGGACAAGAATGTATGGCCACTGATGGAATACCAGCATCCTATACTAAGCATTTAGGATTGCAGGTAAAGGTAACAACAGCAGTAGCAAGGACAGGCTATGCATCTGAATAGGATTAACGGAAAGCAGTAACATGGTACACTACTCTAATGCAAGCAGTAGAGAGACGAATAGGCGATATCTGGTGATCAAGGGGGGGGGGGCTTGCCTGGTTGCTCTGGCAAGTAGGGGTCGTCAATAGCGTAATTGATCAGGGCACCCGCAGCGGCGTCAGTCTCGTAGTCTATCGAAGAGAAGAGGGGGAAGAAATAATGAATACAATGCAAACAGATGCATATCGATGCATGACATGGCAAGTAACGGTGCTAGGTGTGCCCTAACGCAGTAGGAGGTGATACCGGCGAAGGGGGAAAACAACCAGGAAAGCATCCCCGGTGTTTCACGTTTTCGGACAAACGAACCGGAGGGGGAAAGTTGTGTGTTCGCTATGCTAGCAATGTGTGGCGGATGAACGGCTTGCGTATTCAGATTCTTCTCGTCGTTCTGAGCAACTTTCATGTACAAAGTTTTTCCATCCAAGCTACGGTTTATTTTATATTAATTTAAAAAGAATTAACTCATTTTAGGATTTATTTAATTATTTTATATCAACATTATCCAGAATAGTGTTTGCTGATGTCATCATGACGTCAGCAGTCAACCGTGACCGTTGACCGGTCAAACTGATAGATTGAGCCCGTTTGTTATAGACTGTTTAATCTAATTAGGGTTTAACTAATCTAATTACTGTTTAATTAATTAACACTAGTTAATTAGGTTAATTAAACCTAATTAATTAATTAATTAATATATTTTATTATTATTATTTTTAAATCTTTTTTTATAAAATCGTTCTGGGGGTGGGGCCCCCTTGTCATAGGCCCATGGATGCTAACGGGCGCCGGGTTCACGGGCGTATGGGCGACTGGATCAGGGTGCTGGCGTCGCCCGGGCAAAGACCGAGCCCGTCCTGGGGTGAAGGCGAGGCCGCCGAGTGGCAGGGGCGGGAGGCCGCGCGGGGTAGGGCGCGCCCGCGGGCGGAGCGAAGCGGGACGGCGGACGGTGCGGTGGCCACAAGCAGCAGCAGCGGGGCGGAGTGGCATGGGGAAGGGCGATGAGCATGGGACAAGGGGGGATAGCGGCGACATCGGCGGGCATGACTTGTGAGCGGAAAATTCGGGGAGATACGGCGGCGCACATGGAGTGGCAGAGGCGGGGCATGGGCAGCGCTGCAGGGCCGCAGCGAGCGAAGCCGGCAGTGGGGCCATGTCGCGGGCAAGCGCGTGGCGCAGCCGTGGGCGAGCCTGGGCGTGCAGGGCGACGGGGCGGCAGGCGTGGCGGAGCGTAACGTCAGCGAGAGACACGCGAGGCCGGCGAGCTTGGGCGGAAGGACGCGTGCTGGACGAGGGCGTGCGCGCGAGCGTGTGGGAGACAGGGGGGAGAGGAGGAGGGGCCCATGCTCACGGTGGCCGTAGGGGAGTGGCAGTGGGGCGCGGGAAGGAGGACGGGAACGGCAGCGATGGGGGGGGGGCAGGCCGACGGGGAGGAGACAAGGTCGAGGTGGCGAGGGGGCTCCGGCGCCGAGCGGCGTTCCTGGCGGTGATGTGGCGGGGCGACGCTGGGGTTGGGGGCGGCCGTGTGCGGTTACCCCGATCCAGAATCGGGATCGGGTGAGGGAGGGGGAGTGGGGAGTGGGGAACGAGGGGGAGTGGTGAGGTTAGTGGCTAGGGTTTCGGGTGGGAGTGGCCTAATAGGCCAGTGGGCAGCAAGTGTGGGCCGGCCGACTGGACTGGTTGGCCTAGTTGGGCCAGGGGCCCAGCGGGGGAGGCGGGCTTTGCTTTTTTATTCTTTCTTGTTTTATTTCAAGTTAAATTATTTAGGCATTTTCTAAAAAAGTATTTTCTTCACAATAATTACCTATGTAATATTTGGCACTAACCGGACAATTTTGTTTTAACGTTTGAAAACTTTTATCGTTTGCCATATTTTTGAATTTGATTTTTGAACCGGTTTTTGAACTGACGCGAGATTAGTGATAGTAACAGAGTTGACATGGCATCATTAGAGTGGGTTTACTATAGCATAATTATCCGGGCATTACAAAACTCCTCCACTACAAGAAATCTCGTCCCGAGATTTAGGAGGTAGAAGGAAACAGTGCGGGGTATTCATCACGCAGGCGGTCCTCGTGTTCCCAAGTAGCTTCATCTTCAAAGTGATGCGACCATTGGACCTTGAGGAACTTGATTGCCTTCTGACGTGTGCGGCGTTCCTCTTGGTCGAGAATGCGGACCGGATGCTCTTTATAGGAGAGGTCCTGTTGCAATTCGAGCACTTCATGATCCACTGCTCGGATTGGGTCCTTGAAGCAGCGGCGGAGCTGTGACATGTGGAACACATCGTGAACCTGAGAAAGATTCGGCGGAAGCTCCAGTCGATATGCCACTTTTCCACGCCTTTCCAGAATAGTAAATGGACCGATATAGCGAGGAGCTAGCTTGCCCTTGATCCCGAAGCGGTGAGCACCCTTCATTGGTGTAACTCGAAGATAGGCCTTTTCGCCAGGTTGATAGACCATGTCTTTGTGATGACGGTCATACTGACTTTTCTGATGTGACTGAGCAATCTTGAGATTCTCACGAATAATGCATACTTGTTCTTTGGCCTGTTGGATAATATCTGGACCGAAGAGTGGACCTTCCCCAGTTTCTGACCAATTCAGAGGGCTTCGACACTTTCGTCCATATAACACTTCGAAGGGGGCCATCTTCACACTAGCCTGCTAGCTATTATTATAAGAGAACTCAGCATACGGGAGAGATTCCTCCCATTTCTTGCCGAAGGAAATTACACAAGCTCGAAACATGTCTTCGAGAACTTGGTTGACACGTTCAACTTGTCCTTGCGACTGAGGATGAAAGGTAGTACTGAACGACAGATGAGTTCCCATAGCTTCTTGGAAACTCGCCCAAAATCTTCAAGTGAACAAGTTGCCACGGTGTGAACCGATAACCAGTGGAATACCGTGAAGTGAAACAATTCTGGACATGTAGAGAGTCGCAAGCTGACTAGTAGTGATTGTTTCATTGACTTCCAAAAAATGTGCAACTTTAGAAAGCCAGTCAATGAAGACTAGAATAGCATTGTTACCTTTCTGCAATTTGGAAAATCCAGTGACGAAGTCCATTTCAACATGGTCCCATTTCCATTCAGGAATTGAGATAGGTTGCAGAGTTCCAGCAGGCCTTTGATGCTCTGCTTTGATACGACGGCAAACGTCACACTCAGCAACATATCGAGCAATGTCTTGCTTCATATTAGACCACCAGAATCTCTAACTGATGTCTTGGTACATCTTTGTACTACCGGGATGAATAGACAAAGGCGTATCATGAGCTTCTTTCATAACCTCCTGTGTCATATCCCGGCTTTCCTCTGAACATGGCACCACTAGGCGGCCCTTGAAGTACAAGGTGCCATCATCAGCAATAGTGAAGAATGAGGGCTTGCCTTCGGCGAGGTAGCGCTTAATCTTGTGGGCTTGAGAGTCATACTTCTGTATTGTTTTGATGCTGTTCACGAGATCTGGTTTAGCAACCAGGGTATTGAGAGAACCCTGGGTAACAACGTGGAGGTTCATCTTGTGGCTCTCAGGAGGAGGGGGAGCGAGTGCACCAGGAGGGACAATATGAACGTTCAGCTTTCTAAATTCTTCGACAAGCGTGGGCTGAACTTTTCGAACTTGGAGGTGGTTGCAGTAAGACTTGCGGATCAAGGCATCAACCACTACATTAGCCTTGCCTGGGGTATAGGATATACCCACGTCAAAGTCTGCAACAGTCTCCATCCATCTCTGCTGACGGAGGTTCACGTCTGGATGAGTAAACAAATACTTCAAACTTTGGTGGTTGGTGAAGATCTCGCAACGATTACCGAGAAGGTAATGTCACCACTGTTTTAGAGCATGAATGACCGCAGCAAGCTCGAGGTCATGAACTGGGTAGTTTTCTTCATGAGGGTGCAATTGACGAGAGGCAGAAGCAATCACTTTGCGCTCTAGCATTAGGACACAGCCTAATCCTTGACGGGAAGCGTTGCTGTAAATGACGAAGTTCTTCTTAGTATTAGGTGGAGCAGGCACTGGGCAGAAGTCAACTTGTCTTTGAGCGCCTGGAAACTTTCCTGACACTTGTCTGTCCATTGGAACTTGACGCCCTTATGCAACAGGTTAGTCAGAGGCCTGGCGATCTTGGAGAAGTTCTCGATGAATTGACGACAATAGCTGGCGAGACCGAGAAAACTTTGGACTTGCTTGACATTCTTCAGAGGAGTCCAATCGAGAATAGCCTGGACTCGTTCAGGGTTGACGGCAATACCATCCTTAGAGATGACATGCCCAAGATAGGTTACTTCGGGTAGCCAGAATTCACATTTTGAGAACTTGGCATATAGTTGATGCTCTCGTAGCTTTTCCAGCACAAGTCGAAGATGTTCAACATGCTCTTCTTTGTTCTTGGAAAATACAAGGATATCATCCAGATAAACCATGACGAACTTGTCGAGGTAATCCATGAATATATAGTTCATCAGGTGAGAGAAGGTGGCTGGAGCATTGGTTAAGCCGAAAGACATGACGGTGTACTCGTATGATCTATATCGAGTCATGAAGGCGGTCTTTGGGATATCCTCTTGACGAATATGGATCTGGCGGTAACCCAACCTCAAGTCGAGTTTGGAGAACACTAATGAATCAGCCAGTTGATCATACAGATCATTGATTCGAGGGAGGGGATATTTGTTCTGAATGGTGGCTTGGTTAATAGGACGATAATCTTGGACCAATCGGTTTGTCCCATCCTTCTTCTTAACAAAGAGAGAAGGTGCTCCCCAAGGAGAGCAACTAGGGCGAATGAAACCTTTGAGAAGAGATTTGTCGATTTCCTGCTTAAGCTCAATGAGTTCATGCGGCGACATCTTGTAGGGTCATTTGGCTATAGGGGTGGTGCATGGTTTCAAGTCGATGATGAATTCGACAGCTCTAGCAGGGGAATCCTTGGAAGTTCTTCCGAAAAGACGTCTTGGAATTCATGAATGATGGTAATGTTTTCAATGCCCTCGAGTGGCACAACGTTCAATGCATTCAAGGCATAAAGCCTTGCCTCGGCATTTTGAACCAAATGAAACTGGTAAGTAACTATTTCATCAGAAGGGTGTAGCAGATGGACGGTCTTAGTGGCGCAAACTGTAGAAGCAGTATGCGCTTTCAACCAATACATCCCCGGTATGAGGTCAATGTACAAGACTTCAGTATGATTGGAGAGACAAGGAATTCTAGTCCTTCGATTTCAACGAGGACGTCATTGCAAATCATGGAGGTCCGACATTGGCCCGCAGGGGTGTGTACTAATAGCGAAGCGTT
This sequence comes from Triticum aestivum, assembly GCF_018294505.1. NCBI lineage: Eukaryota > Viridiplantae > Streptophyta > Magnoliopsida > Poales > Poaceae > Triticum > Triticum aestivum. The sequence continues at coordinate 182,332,767 of NC_057806.1, read as the reverse complement.
CATGTCTTCGCTTTTAATGCCATGCATGAATGCAAAATCCTCTGACATGAATGAATGTGATGCACCTGTATCAAATAAAACAGATGCTAGTACTGCGTTTACGAGGAGTGTACCCATCTCAGTAGCAGGCTGGTCTTGAGCTTCATTGAGATCAACGTGGTTGGCATGAACACGACCATAAGGCTTGGCATTGTTGTTGCAGGCTTGGTTGTTTCCACGGCCAGCTGCGGGAAGGGCCAGTTGATTCTGGTTCTGATTCTGGTAGCAGTTCCTAGCAAGGTGACCTGATTGACCATAGTTGTAGCACAGACCATTATTGGGAGTGGGAACAGGAGCTCGGGGTGGTGGAGCTGGAAGTCTTGGCTGCCTAAATGGTGGGGGAGTCAGAGGCGGTGCAACATAGGACTACCTTGGAGCAGGTGTAGTTGGCTGGTACATGCTGTTGGGAATCCATATCCTACGCTTCTACGAGGGCGGGCCCAAAGAGGAGCCCATGTCATGGTTGCGCCCGTGAGAGCTCTGGTGTTCCTACAAACTAGTTTCGACATTCATGGCCTTGTTCACCAAGGTGGGCGAAATCAGCAAAGTCATGCCTAGAAGTGCGAGCTTGATGTTAGCTTGAAGGCCATCACTGAACTTCTCCTGTCTGCGTGCATCAGTTGCAATGTCTTCTTCAGCATAGCAAGATAAATCTAGAAACTCTTGCTGATAATCTTCCACAGTTTTGTTGCCCTGGGTGAGGTTGCGCAACTCACGCTTGTTCCGATCCATGACTCCGTGAGGAATGAAGCGGGCACGGAAAGCAACTTGGAAGTCTGGCCATGATTGTTCCAACCGGCAGAGTACGCCTGTGGCTGTCCCACCATTGGTTGCGTGTTCCTTTAGAAATAGGGAAGCAAAGGTGACATAGCTGGCAGGGGCTACATCAGCAGACTCCATCTCATAGGTGATGTCATGGAGCCAGTCATCAGCATCCAGAGTCTGAGTTGAGCTGCGGTACACAGTTGGGTTGAGGTGCATGAAATCCTGGAGAGTCACTTGGGCTGGCTGCTGGTTCATATTGGTGCGATGAAACTGAGCCATCATATTCTCCATGAACTGGCGATTCATCTCGAGCTGTTGGATCAAACCAGCCATGTACTCAGGCGGTGGTGGGCCGTTGCCACCACGACCACGACCACCTGGTCTAACCATCCTGCTAATATATAACAGGGGTAGTTCAGCAATGTGAAATTTGCAAAGACAAGAATCATTCATGAGGAAACATGCATAATGAAAGGAGCACGATAGATACTTCATAGCAGTCGGCATGTCTTACAAAAGGGTTCGTGCATAGAGTTCGGTACACAGAGTTCATTACATAGACTAAAGACATCATAGGCGGCACGCAGGCTCGCGGCAAATGCATCTAATACTAATAAGCAAGCCTACATCAGTCCCAGGAGGAATTGTGGGGGTAGGTGTAGCCTGACAGCTAGTAGTGACGCGACAAGAAGTCCTCCATGTCAGTAACCTGGGGTCCGCGGATACTCTGGTGCAGAACCCGACGCTCAGGTGGCAGAAGAGGACCAAGTGCGGGAGAGTAGCCTCCCACATCTGGCCAACCGACACCCTGGGGCATCACGGTCCTGGCTGGTTAGACCACTGATCGTGACAGATCACCGGATCGGACAAGGGGGTGCAACAGCGTCAGAGCACGGTAAAGGTGCTGACAGGTGGTGTACAGCTCGTGGCGAAGAGCTCGGTTAGCTCTATCCAGCCATCAGCATGCAGAACCAGGTTCTGATGGTAGAAAGGCTCTCGGGTGACAGTGGAGTAGGCAGCAGTGTAGTATCCCTCCACACCAACATCGGATGCGATAGCAATGTGCCTGAAAGGGGAGGTGTCCAACTCCCGATACCCTCCACGAAGACGTGTCAGAGCAGCATAAGCAGCATCGTGTACTGCCATATCGATAGTCACTCCAACACCATGAGCCGTGTTCAGCATAGTAGTGGAGTCATACTCCTGAGAGTAGAGGTGGACGATGGCACGATACTGCTCCTGGTTAAAGTCCTGGTACTGCTCGTACATAGTGTACTCAGGGTGCCAGTGATAGCCCAGATAGGTCATCATCTCAGCCAACACAGCAGGTGATCCTGAGACACCAATGGCCGTCATGTGGCGCACGACCTGCCTTGTGGGTTCCATCTGAAAACAAAGATGTTTCAAAGGAGTCAAATGACAGTGTGGATATTGTTCAATATACTACTCTAAGGAATAACTAGGGCTTATCCAACATTGGGGTGAATGTGGTCACGTGATCCTAATGTTAGAGTTAGTAAATTTGTTTAACCCGAGTAGAAGAGAGTCCAGAGTCCCAGAGTAAAGATCGAGGAGTAAAAGATCCTAATACCACCCAAATGGCGACATGGGCCCGTAAGACACACAACCATGTTAGTAAAAGTTTTGTAATGTCTAGACTCGACTTCGGCCAAGGTGTGTGGAAGGGGGATTCCTATAGGCAGTCGGCTCTGATAGCAACTTGTGATGCCCCTGATTCAATCATACACTAATCATACATGCAAACGTGTACGATCAAGATCAGGGACTCACGGGAAGATATCACAACACCACTCTACTAATAAAACAAGTCATACAAGCATCATATTACAAGCCAGGGGCCTCGAGGAATCAAATACAAGAGCTCGATCATAGAAGAGTCAGTGGAAGCAACAATATCTGAGTACAAACATAAGTAAACAAGTTTCCATAAGATGGCTAGCATAAACTGGGATACAGAACAAAAGAGGCACATGCCTCCTGCCTGGGAACCTCCTAAACTACACCTGGTCATCGTCAGCGGCCTGCACGTAGTAGTAGGCACCTCCGGTGTAGTAGGAGTCATCATCGACGGTAGAGTTTGGCTCCTGGACTCCAACGTCTGGTCGCAAGAACCGGGTATAGAAAGGGGAAAAAGGGGGAGCAAAGCAACAGTGAGTACTCATCCAAAGTACTCGCAAGCAAGGATCTACACTACATATGCATTGGTATCAATGAAAGGGGTAGTATATGTGGACTGAACTGCAGAATGCCGGAATAAGAGGGGGAGCTAGTCCTATCGAAGACTATGCTTCTGACCGTCTCCATCTTGCAGCATGTAGAAGAGAGTAGATGGTAAGTTCACCAAGTATCATCACATAGCATAACCCTACCCGGCGATCCTCTCCTCGTCGCCCTATTAGAGAGCGATCACCAGGTTGTATCTGGCACTTGGAAGAGTGTGTTTTATTAAGTATCCGGTTCTAGTTATCATAAGGTCAAGGTACAACTTCGGGCCGTCCTTTTACCAAGGGACACGGCTATTCGAATAGATAAACTTCCCTGCAGGGGTGCACCACATTGCCCAACACGCTCGATCCCCTTTGGCCGGACACACTTTCCTGGGTCATGCCCGGCCGTGGAAGATTAACATGTCGCAGCCCCACCTAGGCACAACAGAGAGGTCAGCACGCCGGTCTAATTCCTATGCGCGCAGGGGTCTGGGCCCATCGCCCATTGCACACCTTCATGTTGCGAGAGCGGCCGGTGAGTGCTACCTCTTGAGCACTGCGTTGGTTTTCCCTTGAAGAGGAAAGGGTGATGCAGGAAAGTAGCATAAGTATTTCCCTTAGTTTTTGAGAACCAAGGTATCAATCTAGTAGGAGACTACACGCAAGTCCCTCGTACCTGCACAAATAAATAAGAACCTCGCAACCAACACGATAAAGGGGTTTTCATTCCCTTCATGGTCATTTACGAGATTGAGATCTGATAGATATAATAATAATAAGATAAATATTTTTGGTATTTTTATGATATAGATTAGAATATAAAGATTGCAAAATAAACGGTGCCAGAAATAGATAGTTGACGGGAGAATAATATAATGGAGAATAGACCCGGGGGCCCTAGGTTTCACTAGTGGCTTCTCTCAAGATAGCATAAGTATTACGGTGGGTGAACGAATTACCGTCGAGCAATTGATAGAAAAGTGCATATTTATGAGAATGTCTAGGCATGATCATGTATATAGGCATCACGTCCGCGACAAGTAGACCGAAACAATTCTAAATCTACTACTATTACTCCACACGTCGACCGCTATCCAGCATGCATCTAGAGTATTACGTTCGTAAGAACAGAGTAACACATTAGGCAAGATGACATGATGTAGAGGGATAAACTCAAGCAATATGATATAAACCCCATCTTTTTATCCTCGATGGAAACAATACAATACATGCGTTGCTACCCATGCTGTCACTGGGAAAGGACACCGCAAGATTGAACCCAAAGCTAAGCACTTCTCCCATTGCAAGAAAGATCAATCTAGTAGGCCAAACCAAACTGATAATTCAAAGAGGCTTGCAAAGATAACCAATCACACGTAAAAGATTTCTGAGAAGAACCAAATATTGTTCATAGATAAACTTGATCATAAAACCACAATTCATCGGATCTCCAAAAAACACACCACAAAAAAACTTACATTGAATAGATCTCCTAGAAGATCAAGGAGAACATTGTATTGAGATAGAAAGAGAGAGAAGAAGCCATCTAGCTAATAACTATGGACCCGAAGGTCTGAGGTAAACTACGCACACATCATCGGAGAGGCTATGGTGGTGATGTAGAAGCCCTCCGTGATTGATTCCCCCTCCGGCGGAGCTCCGAAAAAGGCCCCAAGATGGGATCTCTTGGGTACAGAAGGTTCCGGCGGTGGAAATAAGGTTTCGTGGTTCTCCTGGATGTTTTCGGGGTATATGGATATATATAGGAGGAAGAAGTAGGTCGGTGGAGCTACGAGGGGCCCACGAGGGTGGGGGGCGCGCCTCCCTGCCCCGTGGCCTCCTCGTTGATTTCTTGACGTCCACTCCAAGTCCCCTGGATCACGTTTGTTCCAAAAATGACTCTCCTGAAGGTTTCATTCCGTTTGGATTCCGTTTGATATTCCTTTTCTGTGAAACACTAAAATAGGAAAAAAAACATCAATTTGCACTGGGCCTTGGGTTAGTAGGTTAGTCCCAAAAATAATATAAAAGTGTATAAATAAGCCCATAAACATCCAAAATAGATAATATAATAGCATGGAACAATAAAAAATTATAGATACGTTGGAGACGTATCAAGCATCCCCAGGCATAATTCCTGCTCGTCCTTGAGTAGGTAAATGATAAAATCAGAATTTTTGATGTGGAATGCTACCTAGCATAATTCTCAATGTAATTTTCTTTATTGTCGCATTAACATTCAGATCCGAAAGATTCAAGACAAAAGTTTAATATTGATATAAAAATAATAATACTTCAAGCATACTAACTAAGCAATCACGTCTTCTCAAAATAACATGGCAAAAGAAAGTTCATCCCTACAAAATCATATAGTTTGGTCATGCTCCATTTTCTTCACACAAGGATGCCTCATCATGCACAACCCCGATGACAAGCCAAGCAATTGTTTCATAGTTTAGTAATCTCAAACTTTTTCAACTTTCACGCAATACATGAGCGTGTGAGCCATGGGTATAGCACTATGGGTGGAATAGAATAATGATAGGGGGTTATGTGGAGAAGACAAAAAGGAGAAAGTCTCACATCGACACGGCTAATCAATGGGCTAGGGAGGTGCCCATCAATTGATGTCAATGCAAGGAGTAGGGATTGCCATGCAACGGATGCACTAGAGCTATAAATGTATGAAAGCTCAACAAAAGAAACTAAGTGGGTGTGCATCCAACTTGCTTGCTCATGAATACCTAGGGAATTTGAGGAAGCCCATTGTTGGAATATACAAGCCAAGTTCTATAATGAAAAATTCCCACTAGTATATCAAAGTGACAAAACAAGAGACTCTGTATCATAAAGATCATGGTGCTACTTTGAAGAACGAGTGTGGAAAAAAGGATAGTAGCATTGTCCCTTTTTTTTCTTCTTTTTTTGGGCCTTCTTTTTTTATTTGGCCTTTCTCTTTTCTTTTTTTTATTTGGGACAATTCTCTATTAATGATGATCATCACACTTCTATTTATTTACAACTCAATGATTACAACTTGATGCTAGAACAAAATATGACTCTATATGAATGCCTCCAGTGGTGTACCGGGAAGTGCAATGAATCAAGAGTGACATGTATAATAAATTATGCATGGTAGCTTTGCCACAAATACGATGTCAACTACATGATCATGCAAAGCAATATGACAATGATGAAGCGTGTCATGAATGAAACGGTGGAAAGTTGCATGGAAATATATCTCGGAATGGCTATGGAAATGCCATAATAGGTAGGTATGGTGGCTGTTTTGAGGAAGATATAGGAGGTCTGTGTGTGATCGAGCGTATCATATCACGGGGTTTGGATGCACCTGCGAAGTTTGCACCAACTCTCGAGGTGAGAAAGGGCGATGCATGGTACCGAGGAGGCTAGCAAGGATGGAAGGTAGAGTACGTATGATCCATGGACTCAACATTAGTAATAAAGAACTCACATGCTTATTGCAAAAGTCTACAAGTCATCAAAAACCAAGCGTTATGCGCATGCTCCGAGGGGGATAGATTGGTCGGAAAAGAACATCACTCGTCCCCGACCGCCACTTACAAGGAAGACAATCAAAGAACACCTCATGTTTAAAATTTGTTACACAACGGTTACCATACGTGCATGCTACGAGACTTGCAAACTTCAACACAAGTATTTCTCAAATTCACAACTACTCAGCTAGAACAACTCTTATATCACCATCTTTATATCTCAAAACAATTATCAAGTTTCAAACTTCTCCCAGTACTCAATGCACTTTTTATGAAAGTTTTTATTATACCGATGTTGGATGCCTATCATATTAGGACTAGTTTCATAACCAAAGCAAATTACCATGCTGTTATAAAAGACTCTCAAAATAATATAAGTGAATCATGAGAGATCAATAATTTCTATAAAATAAAACCACCACCGTGCTCTAAAATATATAAGTGAAGCACTAGAGCAAAATTATCTGGCTCAAAAGATATAAGTGAAGCACATAGAGTATTCTAATAAATTCCAATTCATGTGTGTCTCTCCCAAAAGGTGTGTACAACAACGATGATTGTGGTAAAATAAAACGCAAAGACTCAAATCATACAAGACACTCCAAGCAAAAAACACATATCATGTGGTGAATAAAAAATATAGCCTCAAGTAAAGTTATCGATAGAAGAAGACGAAAGAGGGGATGCCTTCTAGGGCATCCCCAAGCTTAGGCTTTTGATTGTCCTTGAATTTTACCTTTGGGTTCCTTGGGCATCCCCAAGCTTAGGCTCTTTCAAATCCTTATTCCATAATCCATCAAATCTTTACCCAAAACTTAAAAACTTCACAACACAAAACTTAAATAGAAAATCTCATGAGCTGCGTTAGTATAAGAAAACAAACCACCACTTAATGTACTGTAGTGAAATCATTCTTTATTTATATTGGTGTTAAACCTAATGTATTCCAACTTCTCTATGGTTCATAACCTCCGATACTAGCCATAGATGCATCAAAATAAGCAAAAAACACACGAAAAACAGAATCTGTCAAAAACAGAACAGTCTGTAGTAATCTGTAGGTTTTGAATACTTCTGTAACCCCAAAAATTCTGCAATAAATTTCTAGACGTGAGGAATTAATCTACAATCATCTGCAAAAATAATCAACCTAATCTTACTCTCCAGTAAAAAATGGCAGCAAATCTCGTGAGCGGTAAAGTTTCTGTTTTTTACAACAGGATCACAAAGACTTTCCCCAAGTCTTCCCAAAGGTTCTACTTGGCACAAACACTAATTAAAAGTATAAAACCACATCTAAACAGAGGCTAGATGAATTACTTATTGGTAAACAGAACCAAAAAGCAAGAAACAAAAATAAAATTGGGTTGCCTCCCAACAAGCGCTATCGTTTAACGCCCCTAGCTAGGCATAAAAGCAAGAATAGATCTAAGTATTGCCATCTTTGGTATTAGGAAAGAAAAGAGAAAATTTCTTATCTATTGCATTTATCCTTCTATTCTGAGAAAGTACGTGGCCATTAATGGTAGAAGAAATATTAAGCATGCTACGGAAATTTGCATCTAAGCTAGATTTCATCTCTTTGATAATTTCATTTTGATAAAAGCACAATAGAGAGGTAGATTCAACCTTCTCACCCACGGGGTGACCAAATATAGTTTTCATCTTTTCATAGGTATCTATGGGATCCCCCTCAAGAAAACTTTCTTAAAAAATAGAGTCTAAAACTTGCTTGAATAAAGAGGGTAAGCCAACATAAAATCTTTCCAGGTACATTTCGATATGATATTGGGGCACATAGCTGGCCCGGATCCTTAATAACCTATCCCAAGCATCTTTTTAAAGACTCATCAAGTAAATAACGGAAAATTCCGGGATAATCTTCATCGAAATTATTCAAATCCTCATTGATAACCCCGGTAGGTCTTTCCATAGCATCATTATTTATGAGGTTAGAAAGAACAGAGGGACTATCCAAAGCACTAAACCTCGGGAGAGAGCCCTTAGCTCTTTTAGATTCGGCCAGGGTGAAAGAAAAGCAAAAGGAAAAGAGGCGAATAAAATGGCAATGGTGAAGTGAGGGAGAGGAAAACGAGAGGCAAATGGCAAATAAGGTAATGCGAGGGGTATGAATTTATGATAGGTACTTGGTATGTCTTGACTTGTGCGTAGATCTCCCTGGCAATGGCGCCAGAAATGGCTTGTTGACGGGAGATCAAATCTTGACTTGACTTGGTGCAACCTCCTCGGCAACGGTGCTAGAAATCCTTCTTGCTACCTCTTGAGCACTGCGTTGGTTTTCCCTTGAAGAGGAAAGGGTGATGCGGTAAAGTAGCGTAAGTATTTCCCTTAGTTTTGAGAACCAAGGTATCAATCCAGTAGGAGACTACACTCAAGTCCCTCGTACCTACACAAACAAATAAGAACCTCGCAACCAACGCGATAAAGGGGTTGTAAATCCCTTCACGGTCACTTACGAGAGTGAGATCTGATATATATATAATAATAAGATAAATATTTTTGGTATTTTTATGATATAGATTGGAATATAAAAATTCCAAAATAAACGCTGCCAGAAATAGATAGTTGACTGGAGAATAATATAATGGAGAATAGACCCGGGGGCCATAGGCTTTACTAGTGGCTTCTCTCAAGATAGCATAAGTATTACGGTGGGTGAACGAATTACTGTCGATCAATTGATAGAAAAGTGCATAATTATGAGAATATCTTCGCATGATCATGTATATAGGCATCACGTCCACGACAAGTAGACCGAAACGATTCTGCATCTACTACTATTACTCCACACATCGACCGTTATCCAGCATGCATCTAGAGTATTAAGTTCATAAGAACAGAGTAACACATTAGGCAAGATGACATGGTGTAGAGGGATAAACCCAAGCAATATGATATAAACCCCATCTTTTTATCCTCGATGGCAACAATACAATACGTGCCTTGCTGCCCCTGCTATCACTGGGAAAGGACACAACAAGATTGAACCCAAAGCTAAGCACTTCTCCCATTGCAAGAAAGATCAATCTAGTAGGCCAAACCAAACTCATAATTCGAAGAGACTTGCAAAGATAACCAATCATACGTAAAAGATTTCAGAGACAAACAAAATATTGTTCATATATAAACTTGATCATAAACCCACAATTCATCGGGTCTCGAAAAACACACCACAAAAAGAGTTACATTGAATAGATCTCCAAGAAGATTGAGGAGAACATTGTATTGAGATACAAAGAGAGAGAAGAAGCCATCTAGCTAATAACTATGGACCCGAAGGTCTGAGGTAAACTACTCACACATCATCGGAGAGGCTATGGTGTTGATGTAGAAGCCCTCCGTGATTGATTCCCTCATCGGCGGAGCTCCAGAAAAGGCCCCAAGATGAGATGTCTTGGGTACAGAAGGTTCCGGCGGTGGAAATAGGGTTTCGTGGTGCTCCTGGATGTTTTCGGGGTATATGGATATATATAGGAGGAAGAAGTAGGTCGGTGGAGCTACGAGGGGCCCACGAGGGTGGGGGGCGCGCCTAGGGGGGCAGGTACGCCTCCCTGCCTCGTGGCCTCCTCGTTGATTTCTTGACGTCCACTCCAAGTCCCCTGGATCATGTTTGTTCCAAAAATAACTCTCCCGAAGGTTTCATTCCGTTTGGATTCCGTTTGATATTCCTTTTCTGCGAAACACTGAAATAGGCAAAAAACATCAATTTGCACTAGGGCTTGGGTTAGTAGGTTAGTCCCAAAAATAATATAAAAGTGTATAAATAAGCCCATAAACATCCAAAACAGATAATATAATAGCATGGAACAATAAAAAATTATAGATACATTGGAGACGTATCAAGCATCCCCAAGCTTAATTCCTGCCCGTCCTCGAGTAGGTAAATGATAAAATCAGAATTTTTGATGTGGAATGCTACCTAGCATAATTCTCAATGTAATGTTCTTTATTGTCGCATGAATATTCAGATCTGAAAGATTCAAGACAAAAGTTTAATATTGATATAAAAATAATAATACTTCAAGCATAATAACTAAGCAATCACGCCTTCTCAAAATAACATGGCAAAAGAAAGTTCATCCCTACAAAATCATATAGTTTGGTCTTGCTCCATTTTCTTCACACAAGGATGCTCTCATCACGAACAACCCCGATGACAAGCCAAGAAATTGTTTCATACTTTAGTAATCTCAAAATTTTTTCAACTTTCACGCAATTCATGAGCGTGTGAGCCATGGATATAGCACTATGGGTGGAATAGAATACTGATAGGGGGTTATGTGGAGAAGACAAAAAAGGATAAAGTCTCACATCGACACGGCTAATCAATGGGCTAGGGAGGTGCCCATCAATTGATGTCAATGCAAGGAGTAGGGATTGCCATGCAACGGATGCACTAGAGCTATAAATGTATGAAAGCTCAACAAAAGAAACTAAGTGGGTGTGCATCCAACTTGCTTGCTCATGAAGACCTAGGGCATTTGAGGAAGCCCATTGTTGGAATATACAAGCCAAGTTCTATAATGAAAAATTCCCACTAGTATATCAAAGTGACAAAACAAGAGACTCTCTATCATAAAGATCATGGTGCTACTTTGAAGAACAAGTGTGGAAAAAAGGATAGTAGCATTGTCCCTTTTTATTTCTTTTCTTTTTTTCTTCTTCTTTTTTGGGCCTTCTTTTTTTATTTGGCCTTTCTCTTTTCTTTTTTTATTTGGGACAATTCTCTATTAATGATGATCATCACACTTCTATTTATTTACAACTCAATGATTACAATTCGATACTAGAACAAAATATGACTCTATATGAATGCCTCCGGCGCTGTACCGGGAAGTGCAATGAATCAAGAGTGACATGTATAATAAATTATGCATGGTAGCTTTGCCACAAATACGATGTCAACTACATGATCATGCAAAGCAATATGACAATGATGAAACATGTCATGAATGAAACGGTGGAAAGTTGCATGGCAATATATCTCGGAATGGCTATGGAAATGCCATAATAGGTTGGTATGGTGGCTGTTTTGAGGAAGATATTGGAGGTCTGTGTGTGACAGAGCGTATCATATCACGGGGTTTGGATGCACCTGCGAAGTTTGCACCAACTCTCAAGGTGATAAAGGGTGATGCACGGCACCGAAGAGGCTAGCAAGGATGGAAGGTAGAGTGCATATAATCCATGGACTCAACATTAGTGATAAAGAACTCACATACTTATTGCAAAAATCTACAAGTCATCAAAAACCAAGCGTCATGCGCATGCTCCTAGGGGGATAGATTGGTCGGAAAATACCATCGTTCGTCCCCGACCGCCACTCATAAGGAAGACAATCAAAGAACACCTCATGTTTCAAATTTGTTACACAACGGTTACCATACGTGCATGCTACGAGACTTGCAAACTTCAACACAAGTATTTCTCAAATTCACAACTACTCAACTAGAACAACTCTAATATCACCATCTTTATATCTCAAAACAATTATCAAGTTTCAAACTTCTCCCAGTACTCAATGCACTTTTTATGAAAGTTTTTATTATACCGATGTTGGATGCCCATCATATTAGGACTAGTTTCATAACCAAAGCAAATTACCATGCTGTTATAAAGGACTCTCAAAATAATATAAGTGAAGCATGAGAGATCAATAATTTCTATAAAATAAAACCACCACCGTGCTCTAAAATATATAAGTGAAGCACTAGAGCAAAATTATCTGGCTCAAAAGATATAAGTGAAGCACATAGAGTATTCTAATAAATTCCAATTCATGTGTGTCTCTCCCAAAAGGTGTGTACAACAAAGATGATTGTGGTAAAATAAAAACCAAAGACTCAAATCATACAAGACGCTCCAAGCAAAAAACACATATCATGTGGTGAATAAAAAATATAGCCTCAAGTAAAGTTACCGATAGAAGAAGACGGCAGAGGGGATGCCTTCCAGGGCATTCCCAAGCTTAGTCTTTTGGGTGTCCTTGAATTTTACCTTTGGGTTCCTTGGGAATCCCCAAGCTTAGGCTCTTTCCACTCCTTATTCCATAATCCATCAAATCTTTACCCAAAACTTAAAAACTTCACAACACAAAACTTAAACAGAAAATCTCATGAGCTGCGTTAGTATAAGAAAACAAACTACCACTTAATGTACTGTAGTGAAATCATTCTTTATTTATATTGGTGTTAAACCTAATGTATTCCAACTTCTCTATGGTTCATAACCTCCGATACTAGCCATAGATGCATCAAAATAAGCAAAAAACACACGAAAAACAGAATCTGTCAAAAACAGAACAGTCTGTAGTAATCTGTAGGTTTTGAATACTTCTGTAACCCCAAAAATTCTGCAATAAATTTCTAGACGTGAGGAATTTATCTATTAATCATCTGCAAAAATAATCAACCTAATCTCACTCTCCAGTAAAAAATGGCAGCAAATCTCGTGAGCGGTAAAGTTTCTGTTTTTTACAACAGGATCACAAAGACTTTCCCCAAGTCTTCCCAAAGGTTCTACTTGGCACAAACACTAATTAAAAGCATAACACCACATCTAAACAGAGGCTAGATGAATTATTTATTGGTAAACAGAACCAACAAGCAAGAAACAAAAATAAAATTGGGTTGCCTCCCAACAAGCGCTATCGTTTAACGCCCCTAGCTAGGCATAAAAGCAAGAATAGATCTAAGTATTTCCATCTTTGGTATTAGGAAAGAAAAGAGAAAATTTCTTATCTATTGCATTTATCCTTCTATTCTGAGAAAGTACATTACCATTAATGGTAGAAGAAATATTAAGCATGCTACGGAAATTTGCATCTAAGCTAGATTTCATCTCTTTGATAATTTCATTTTGATAAAAGCACAATAGAGAGGTAGATTCAACCTTCTCACCCATGGGGTGACCAAATATAGTTTTCATCTTTTCATAGGTATCTATGGGATCCCCCTCAAGAAAACCTTCTTAAAAAATAGAGTCTAAAACTTGCTTGAATGAAGAGGGTAAGCCAACATAAAAGCTTTTCAAGTATATTTCGATATGATATTGGGGCACATAGCTGGCCCGGATCCTTAATAACCTATCCCAAGCATCTTTTAAAGACTCATCAAGTAAATAATGGAAAATTCCGGTATCATCTTCATCGAAATTATTCAAATCCTCATTGATAACCCCGGTAGGTCTTTCCATAGCATCATTATTTATGAGGTTTGAAAGAACAGAGGGACTATCCAATGCACTGAAGCTCGGGAGAGAGACCTTAGCTCTTTTTGATTCGGCCATGGCGAAAGAAAAGCAAAAGGAAAAGAGGCGAATAAAACGGCAAGGGTGAAGTGGGGGAGAGGAAAACGAGAGGCAAATGGCAAATAATGTAATGCGAGGGATAAGAGTTTATGATAGGTACTTGGTATGTCTTGACTTGTGCGTAGATCTCCCTGGCAACGGCGCCAGAAATGGCTTGTTGATGGGAGATCAAATCTTGACTTGACTTGGTGCAACCTCCCCGGCAACGGCGCTAGAAATCCTTCTTGCTACCTCTTGAGCACTGCATTGGTTTTCCCTTGAAGAGGAAAGGGTGATGCAGAAAAGTAGCGTAAGTATTTCCCTTAGTTTTTCAGAACCAAGGTAGCAATCTAGTAGGAGAGTACACTCAAGTCCCTCGTACCTGCACAAACAAATAAGAACCTCGCAACCAATGCGATAAAGGGGTTGTCAATCCCTTCACGGTCACTTACGAGAGTGAGATCTGGTATATATATAATAAGATAAATATTTTTGGTATTTTTATGATATAGATTGGAATATAAAAATTCCAAAATAAATGGTGCCAGAAATAGATAGTTGACTGGAGAATAATATAATGGAGAATAGACCCGGGGGCCATAGGCTTTACTAGTGGCTTCTCTCAAGATAGCATAAGTATTACGGTGGGTGAATGAATTACTGTCGATCAATTGATAGAAAAGTGCATAATTATGAGAATATCTAGGCATGATCATGTATATAGGCATCACGTCCGCGACAAGTAGACCGAAACGATTCTTCATCTACTACTATTACTCCACACGTCGACCGCTATCCAGCATACATCTAGAGTATTAAGTTCGTAAGAATAGAGTAACACATTAGGCAAGATGACATGGTGTAGAGGGATAAACCCAAGCAATATGATATAAACCCCATCTTTTTATCCTCGATGGCAATAATACAATACGTGCCTTGCTGCCCCTGCTGTCTCTAGGAAAGGACACCACAAGATTGAACCCAAATCTAAGCACTTCTCCCATTGCAAGAAAGATCAATATAGTAGGCCAAACCAAACTCATAATTCGAAGAAACTTGCAAAGATAACCAATCATACATAAAAAATTTCAGAGAAGAATCAAATAATGTTCCTAGATAAACTTGATCATAAACCCACAATTCATCGGATCTCGACAAACACACCGCAAAAAGAGTTACATCGAATAGATCTCCAAGAAGATCGAGGAGAACATTGTATTGAGAGCCAAAGATAGAGAAGAAGCCATCTAGATAATAACTATGGACCCGAAGGTCTGAGGTAAACTACTCACACATCATCGAAGAGGCTATGGTGTTGATGTAGAAGCCCTCCATGATTGATTCCCCCTCCGGCGGAGCTCCGGAAAAGGCCCCAAGATGGGATCTCTTGGGTACAGAAGGTTGCGGCGGTGGAAATAGGGTTTAGTGGTGCTCCTGGTTGTTTTCGGTGTACATGGATATATATATAGGAGGAAGAAGTAGGTTGGTGGAGCTACGAGAGGCCCACGAGGGTGGGGGGCGCACCCAGGGGGGCAGGCGCGCCTCCCTTCCTCGTGGCCTCCTCGTTGATTTCTTGACGTCCACTCCAAGTCCCCTGGATCACGTTTGTTCCAAAAATAACTCTCCCGAAGGTTTCATTCCGTTTGGATTCCGTTTGATATTCCTTTTCTGTGAAACACTGAAATAGGCAGAAAAACAACAATTTGCACTGGGCCTTGGGTTAGTAGGTTAGTCCCAAAAATAATATAAAAGTGTATAAATGAGTGAATTAACATCCAAAACAGATAATATAATAGCATGGGACAATAAAAAAATATAGATATGTTGGAGACGTATCAGTGAGCAGACCTAGCAACCTCCATTTCCAAGGAAGTTGCGTTACGCGGTCCAACCCGGCGCGCGCCGCTCAGTCGCTGACATCACAAAGGCTTCGGTTAATACCACGACGTCGAGTGCCCATGACTGTTCCCGCGTAGTTGGTTAGTGCGTATAGGCTAGTGGCCAAACTCAGATCAAATACCCAAATCTTGTTAAGCGTGTTATTCAGAAGTAACCACGGACGCTGACCAGAGCCAGGCCCACCTCTCACCTAGGCGGTCTCAACCTGCCCTGATTGTATAGCATGGCAGACGGACAAGAATGTATGGCCACTGATGGAATACTAGCATCCTATACTAAGCATTTAGGATTGCAGGTAAAGGTAACAACAGTAGTAGCAAGGACATGCTATGCATCTGAATAGGATTAACGGAAAGCAGTAACATGGTACACTACTCTAGTGCAAGCAATAGAGAGAAGAATAGGCGATATCTGGTGATTAAGGGGGCGGGGGCTTGCCTGGTTTCTCTGGCAAGTAGGGGTCGTCAACAACGTAGTCGATCGGGGCACCAGCAGCGGCGTCAGTCTCATAGTCTATCAGATAGAAGAGGGGGAAGAAACAATGAATACAATGCAAACAGATGCATATGGATGCATGACATGACAAGTAACGGTGCTAGGTGGGCCCTAACGCAGTAGGAGGTGATACCAGCGAAGGGGGAAAACAACCGGCAAAGCATCCCCGGTGTCTCGCGTTTTCAGACAGACGAACCGGAGGGGGAAAGTTGCATGTTCGCTATGCTAGCGATGTGTGGTGGACGAACGGGCTGCCTATTCAGATTCATCTCGTCGTTCTGAGAAACTTTCAAGTACAAAGTTTTCCCACCCGAGCTACGGTTTATTTTATATTAAATTTAAAAGATTTAAATCATTTTTAGGATTTATTTAATTATTTTAAATCAACATTATCCAGAATAGTGTTTGCTGATGTCATCATGACGTCACCATGATGTCAACAGTCAACTGTGACCGTTGACCGGTCAAACTGTCAGGTGGGACCCGTTTGTCATAGACTGTTTAATCTAATTAGGATTTAACTAATCTAATTACTGTTTAAATAATTAACACTAGTTAATTAGGTTAATTAAACATAATTAATAAAGTTAATTTAGTTAATTAATTATTTCATATATTTTTTTATTTTTAAATCTTTTTTTATAAAATCATTCTAGGGGGTGGGGCCCCCCTTGTCATAGGCCCATGGGCGCTAACATGCGCCGGGTTCACGGGCGTATAGGCGACTGGACCAGGGTGCTGGCGTCGCCCGGGCGAAGACCGAGCCCGACCTGGGGTCAAGGCGAGGCCGGCGAGTGGCAGGGGTGGGAGGCCGCGCGGGACAGGGCACGCCCGCGGGCGGAGCGAATCGGGACGGCAGGCGACGCGGTGGCCGCGAGCAGCAGCAGCGGGTCGGAGCGGTGTGGGGAAGGGAGATGAGCACGGGCCAAAGGGGGGATAGCGCCGACATCGACGGGCACGGCCGGCGAGCGGAAGATGCGGCGATGGCCGGCGCACACAGAGTGGCAGAGGCGGGGCTCGGGCAGTGCTGCGGGGCCGCAGCGAGCAAAGCCGGCAGCGGGGCCATGGCGCGGGCAAGTGCGTGGCGCAGCCGCGGGCGAGCGTGGGCGTGCAGGGCAGCGGGGCGGCAGGTGCAGCAGAACGTAACGGCAGCGAGTGACGCGTGGGGACGAGGGCGTGCGCGCGAGCGTGTGGGAGACATCGGAGAGAGAGGAGGGACGCGTGCTCACGGTGGCTATAGGGGAGTGGCAGTGCGGCGCGAGGAGGAGGACGGGGATGACGACGATGGGGAGGCAGGCCGGCGGGGAGAAGACGAGGTCGAGGCGGCGAGGGGGCTCCAGCGTCGAGCGGCGTTCCTGGCGGGGATGTGGCGGGGCGACGCTGGGGTTGGGGGCGGCCGTGTGCTGTTGCCCTGATCCAGAATCAGGATCATGTGAGGGAGGGGGAGTGGGGAGTGGGGAACGAGGGGGAGTGGTGAGGTTAGTGGCTAGGTTTTCGGGTGGGAGTGGCCTAATAGTCTAGTGGGCAGCGAGGGTGGGCCGACCGACTGGACTGGTTGGCCCAGTTGGGCCAGGGGCCCAGCGGGGGAGGGGGCTTTGCTTTTTTAATTCTTTCTTGTTTTATTTCAATTTAAATCATTTAGGCATTTTCTAAAAAAGTATTTTCTTCACAATAATTACCTATGTAATATTTGGCACTAACCGGACAATTGTGTTTTAACGTTTGAAAACTTTTATCGTTTGCCATATTTTTGAATTTAATTTTTGAACTGACGCGAGATTAGCGATAGTAACAGAGGTGTCGTGGCATCATTAGCATGGGTTTACTGTAGCATAATTATCCGGGCGTTACACAAAGACTGGACCAAAACTCCTCAAATGACGCCGTAGGCAAGCCCTTGATCATGATATCTGCAAATTGTTGGGAAGTAGGGACATGTAAAACACGAATATGGCCAAGGGCCACTTGTTCCCGAACGAAATGAATATCCAACTCAATATTCTTGGTCCGTCGATGATGCACCGGGTTAGCGGAGAGGTAGACCGCCGAGACATTGTCGAAGTAGACCACCGTGGCATGGTCAACAAGGCAAGAGAGCTCCTGAAGCAGCTAGCGAAGCCACGAACACTCGGCGACGGCGTTGGCCACTGCACGATACTTAGCCTTGGCACTGGAATGAGAGACCGTAGGCTGCCGCTTGGATGACCACGAGATAAGTGAGGATCCAAGGTAGACACAATAGCCCGAAGTGGAGCGATGAGTGTCAGGGCAGCCCGCCCAGTCTGCATCGGAGTAGGCAGTGAGGGCGGTGTCGGCGGAGGCGTGAAGCATGATGGCAAGATCCATAGTGCCACAAATATAGTGGAGAATCCTCTTGATGGCAGCCCAGTGAACGTCTCGAGGAGCATGCATAAGAATACACACCTGTTGCACGACATAGTGGATCTTCGGTCGAGTCAGAGTGAGGTACTGGAGAGCACCAACAATAGACTGATAGAAAGCAGCATCCGAAGCAGGAGAACCATCAGTGGCGGAGAGCTTTGCCTTCGTATCAACAGGCGTAGTGGCGGGCTTGCAGTTAAGCATGCCGGCGCACTCCAGGAGCTCGTGAGCGTACTACCGCCGATGAAGGAAGAAGCCATCTGGATGGCACACCACCTCGACACCGAGGAAGTAGTGCAAAGGACCCAAGTCCTTGATGGCGAACTCATCCTGAAGACGAGCCATGAGATGACTGAGGAGACCAGCCGTGCATGTCGTCAGGATGATTTCTTCGACATAGAGAAGCATGTGTTTTCGTTTCAGCAGGTACCCCCTGCTATTCCTCCCGCCATCGGTGATGCGGGCTCCTTGACCCCTCTCCCAGGGCGCTCGCGCGCCATGCTTGGCCCGCCCCTGGCTTTGAGGCACGCCCCCCGCATGTGGCGCCTCCTACAGCCATGGCGCTGGCGCCCCCGGCGCCCCTAACCTCGGCGCCCTTGGTGCCTGTGGCCCTCCCCCCGGCGCTCCCGGTGCCCACGCCCCCCGGCGCCCCCGTTGCCCGCAGACCCCTCGACGCCCCCAGCGCCCGCGGCCCAGATGTGGTAATTGCACGATGTATTGCTCTTCGTGCATAGGCACATATATATGATGTACAAAGGTGGGCCACGGACCTCAACTATACAAGAAACTAGGAGGCGGGCCCAATACACAATATGCACATAACACATATACTCAACAGGGTCTACTGCTATACCTTCTCCTGATATAACATGTCCAAGAAATCCAACTTCCTTCAACCAAAACTCACATTTGCTGAACTTGGCGTATAGCTGATGTTCCCTGAGCTTCTCTAGAAATAAGCGTAAATGCTCCTTGTGTTCCTCTTCATTCTTCGAGTACACCAATATGTCATCAATGAACACCACAAAAAACTTATCCAAGAACTCCATGAACACCTTATTCATCATACTCATAAAATAGGCAGGGTTGTTAGTCAATCCAAATGACATGACCGTGTACTCATATAGCCCATACCTTGTGGTAAAAGCTATCTTAGGTATATCCTATTCTCGGATCTTCAACTGGTGGTATGTTGATCGAAGATCGATCTTGGAGAATAGTTTAGCTCCTTGCAGCTGGTCAAACAGATCATTGATCATCGGTAGTGAGTACTTGTTCTTGATCGTCACCTCATTCAATGCATGATAATCAACAAACATTCTCAAAGATCCATCCTTCTTCTCAACTAAGAGCACTAGGCTCCCCACGGTGATGAACTTGGTCTGATATAACCTTTCTCCAATAACTCCTTAGTCTGCTTCTTAATTTCCTCCAGATCATTCGCGGGCATCCGATACGGTCTCTTTGATATTGGTTCGGTGCCTGGCAACAGTTCTATCAAAAAATCTATATCTCAATCTGGCGGCATGCCTGGTAGTTCCTCTAGAAATACATCTGGGTAATCCTTCACAACAGGCACTTCTTCCAGAACAACTCCTGAGAGGGAATTCACTTGGGTCCTCCTTGGCACATGCCTAGATACATACTTGATCTTCTTTCCCTCTGGGGTGGTGAGTAAAATTGATTTACTAGAACAGTCGATGTTTCCTCCATACTTTGATAGCCAATCCATGCCTAGTATTATATCCAACCCTTGTGACTCCAAAATTATTAGGTCTGAGGGGAAAACATGGCTACCAATGGTTAATGGTAACCGATCACACCATCGCTGGCCATATACTCTGCTCCTGGAAAGCTTACTAAAATGGGTGACCTAAGGGCTAAGATTGGCAACATAAACTTGTCCACAAATTCCCTTGATATGTATGAATGCGATGCACCAGTGTCAGAAAGAACAAGAGAGGTAAATGACTTAATCAAAAACTTACCAATCACTGCGTCATGCTGATCTTCAACCTCATCCACGTTGATGTGGTTCACCTGACCTCTGGTGAAGGGATTGGGCTTCTTCCCAAAGTTTCCATTTCCATTGCCATTCTTCAACTCAGATCAATCATTGGCATAATGTCCAGTCTTCCTGCACTTGTAATAGGTGACATGACTCAGGTCCTTCTTAGCGGGTGTTGCTGGGTTGGAACGGTTCTGGCTGCTTCTTGATCCATTCCCGTTTCCATTCTTAGGGCCACTATGGTTATGTGTGCTTCCTCCATTATGAGAATGGCCTCCATGGTTATGTGTGTAACCTCCCGAGTTAGGGATAAAGCAAGGCTTCTACTGAGCTCCAGAATTGTACTTCCCCTCTCCATACTTCCTTTTGCGGCTCTCTATCTGTTGCTACTTGCCTTCAGTCATGAGGGCCCTGTCTACCAACTCCTGGTAGTTAGTGAATGTTGCCACCATCAATTGCATACTCAGCTCATCATTCATCCCTTCCATAAACTTCTCCTGCTTCGCGGCATCTGTGGCCACATCATCCGGGGCATAGCGAGCTAACTTACTAAACTGATCCACGTACTTCCCTACAGTACGATTTCCCTGGCGTAAGTTGTGAAACTCACGCTTCTTCCTACTCATAGCTCCAATGGAGACATGGGTTGTGCGGAAAGCTTGCTGAAACTGATCCCAAGTGACATTGGCCATGGGGAAAGTGGCGGTGTAATTCTCCCACCATGAGGCTGCGGGTCCATCCAATTGATGTGCCACAAAGCGCACCTTCTCAGCATCTGTGCAACCTGCGGTGGTCAGCTCCCTTCCAATCCTGCGGAACCAGTCATCAGCAACAATCGGCTCGGTGATACTGGAAAACACCGGTGGATTCAACCTCAGAAAACGGGCTAAGTTCTCAACTGGAGGTGGTGGCGGTGGGTTGTTGTTGTTGTTCCTGTTGTTGCCTTGGTTCTAGACTAGTAGCTGCATTAAGCCATTCTACTGTTGGATCAACTGAGTGAGCTTCGGTGGGAAGACAAATCCGGGTTCACATCTCGGAGGCATCTGATAGGTTTAGAGGGGTGAGAATAGAATAGAGTGAGGTCTAAAGGGAAATCACTACCCATATGCACATGAGACAAACACATTCATTCACACCACTCAATTCAAACAAGATCATCCAATCGATCACAAAATACTTGGACTACTGCTATATACATGGGGGAATACTACTGATAATATGGTGGTCGACTAGAAATTTTGATCGGAGGAAGACTCCATGATATCTGCTCTAGCTTCTTCTTCATAATCATCATCACTATCGGGGTCGGAGTCGGTGTCGTCGATGATGATGTAGTCTTCGGGGTGGTTGTCCTCCTCGGGTTTGGGATCTCCCATGAATATTCCTAGCTTCCTCTTTAGGTCTTCATTCTTCTTTAGTAGTATTGCAATTTCCTCTTCGTATCCATCGCGTGTAGACTTGAGTTCCTCTTCTAGCTCCATGTTCCTGGTCATCAACTTCTTCATGTCAATCATGTTGGCGCACATCTGGTTCTCCTGATGACGAATGTGTTGGTTTAACTCCTAGATGTAGGCTGCAATGGATTTATCCCTCCTGGTGCAAATCATCTCCCATTGCTCATCTCGGCGTCCACATATCTGGTAGATGGTCTCCTTAAGATCCTTGTGATAAACTTCGCCGATGCGTACCATGGCGATGTGGGCTGCCATGCTCTTTCCTAGATTTCAGGTTGGTGCATCAAAGGAAAACTCTATGGGCTCAGTAACTGGTGTGAATGTCCTTCCTGGAATATGAACTCGAATCATCCAGCGCTCCTCTTCTGGTAAAGTGGCGGTGTAGGTCCCGACGAAACTTGGTATTCCGATGTTCAGGTATCTAGTGGCTTCCTTCAAGTGTCGTCCAAAAGGGGTGTCTTCATCCGGTTGAGCAAACTTGTTCCTTGGATCCGCCATCTATAGATTAGAAAGTGGAGAAGAGTCAGAAATGAGTAGAGAAGAGGGTCCTATGGCTTATCATAGTGGCCGCGTCCTATAGTTAGCGTGTGCTCTGATACCATCTTGTAGCGATCCGACCTCAGACGGTCAAATCTCTGTGTATAAGTGTCATCCCTGGATCGGTAATGCTGACACACACAGTACTCGAGGATTTATAACATAGTTCAATCACACACTTATTACATCGAATGTCTCAAAAGAGAACTTATTACAATAATATGGATGAAGGCCATCTAATAATATAACATCGGAAACTTCAAAGGTAAATGAGTCCATCAACTCCAACAGCATAGCTGAGTGCATGACAACAACCTAGCGCACCTTACTCTTCGTCTGAAAACTCTGCAACATAATACGTGGCAGCCTGTGTATGTCAGCACATGGAATATGCTGGCAAAATAACACTATAGAGAAACGAACATGAAACAACTATAACTATATGCATATATGGCTGGTGGAGGCTCTATGGTTATCATTTTGTAGAAAGCTAGTTTTTCCCTACAACAAAGGAATATATTTTATTAAACTACAAAGTTTGTTGAAAACATTGAGAATGGTAACCCCATCTCAATCCCAAATTAATAATCAATAACCCAACAAATTAATTAAGTAAAGTGATGAGATCAACATAATAATTCAAGCACCAGATACACAAGATGTCCATAACCAGGGACACGGCTAACCATGATTAGTTTGTACACTCTAGCGCACTTTTCCCCACAAGACTCAATCTCCTCCATTGGATCTCTCGCACTACATGTTGTTTGAGAAACGGATGACCGAGACACAGTCTTTCAGAAGCATTAACTCTTTCA
Organism: Triticum aestivum; assembly: GCF_018294505.1. Classification (NCBI taxonomy): domain Eukaryota; kingdom Viridiplantae; phylum Streptophyta; class Magnoliopsida; order Poales; family Poaceae; genus Triticum; species Triticum aestivum. Next base: position 182,309,316 of record NC_057806.1, on the reverse strand, counting down.
ACGGGTAGACCGTACCACCTACATCCCCTACATCTACTAGTCTACCACTAAAAGAGGTCACACAACATACTCAACTATGAGCCCATAATGGCTTGTGGCTACACATGGAAGTTTCTATCATGAATAACATAATAATCCCTTTGAGCCTGGATGGCAAACCATAGGAAAAATCACACGGATACCCTGGGATTCTCCTTGGACAACACTGGATTTCCCCAGGTGCCCACAAACCAAACCACCCAGATGTGTGTTAATGTAGCCACCTTAAGTTAATCCTTAGTTAACAAATAATCTCCCACATCTGTCATGAATTCTCTCAAACCAAACCACGTCAATGAGCATAGCATAGCAGTGTAAGCGTAACGTAGAAGTAACTCCCAAGGTTTGAGGTAAAAGACAATAGGTTCTACCTCATCAACTACTTTCCGATACCCACATGTTATCAAACCTACTCATTCAATGTTTGAGGGTTGAAACTAATGCATAAAAACTAGGTAATAAAGGGGTATGATCAAAGTGTTACTTGCCTTGCTGACGATCTAAAAACCCTAGTGACTCGTAGTAGCATGCTTCACACTCCAGAAACTCTATCATGAACAAACAATAGCATACATAAGCACTCAAGCATAAGATTCAAGGGGAAAACTCAAGATAAAAGATCCGAACTGAAAGTTCAACTGAAGAGCTTCGATTTGCAAAAAGAATCAATCGAATTGGAGTTACGAAAGATCAAAACAAGTTCGAATTCAAATCTGCTTGAAACCAAATTTTAGATTGTCAAAATCATGTTCAAGTTGGTTATCTGGAAATAGGGGAACAAGACAAAGATTTTGGCGTTGGTTTCACTGGATTTGGACAAACGAGTAAAAAGTAACGAGGGTTTGAAGATTAGGGACTAATCTGTGATAAAAGTATTCGTGGATAGGTCCCTGGCCGAAAATAAAATAAAAAGAAAAACCTAACAAACGAACGCTCGCTAACAGAACTAAACCGACGAAAATCATTCGTTAAAATAAATGGCGGGTGAACGTTTGCTAGATAACCTAATACACAATAATAAAAAACGATCTATTCTAAATCGAAAGAAAACCGAAAAAAAGATCGGTCTTTTACTGGTCAACGACGACGACGGAGTAAACGGCGGGCGGCGGAAACCGGTGGCTCTGGCGACGAGCGTCGGCGAGGCGGGGCGGCGGTGCGGTGGTGCGAGGTGGTGACAGCGAGGCGGGGCGGCGGTGCGGGGTGGCGACGGCGAGCGGCGGCTGCAGACGGCGCGGTCATTGTCGGCGGCAGCAGCAGGCGGCGGCGGCTGGTGACTGCGGTGGCGGCAGCGGCTTTGACGAGGAGGAGGGGGCGGCTTATAAAGAGGTGGGGCGAGGGGGCGGGGTGGCTTGGGGAAGGGGCGACGACCTCGGGAGGCGGGTCTGCCTCGGACACGGCCGGTGGCGGCGGGGCTGCTCCCGCGCTGGGAAAGGCGGCGGCGGCCTGTTGGGCCGGCTGGGCTTCGGCCCAGTCGGTTGATTTTTTTAAATAAATGAATTTCGCCCGAAAGAAAAATCCTAATAAAAATATAAAAAAATCCTAAAATACTAGAAAAAAATTTCACCGTCCAAACCTAATATTTAGGACAAAGTGAACATTTTTCTGGCCTAAAAATGCAATTTTCAAAAATGCAGATTTTTTTCTAATTCAAAATAAATGCAAATAAAATATTAATTTGATTTAAAAATTCTTCTCCAATATTCCTCTCTTTTGAAGAAGTTATTTTATCTTCTCTCATTTATTTTTATTATTGGAAATAATTGGAGAGAAAAATATTTAAAATCAAATTGATCCTCTTTTCAAATTTGAGAAAATTCAAATATGAAAATAAATGAAACCTCCAACTCTCTCCTTGGGTCCTTGAGTTACTTAAGATTTCTAGGATCACAACCAAAATGCAAATAAAATATGATATGCATACGATGACCTATGTATAACATCCAAATTGAAAATTGGGATGTTACATCCTGTTGCAGGAAAGATCAATCTAGTAGGCCAAACTAAACCGATAATTCGAAGAGACTTGCAAAGATATCAAATCATGCATATAAGAATTCAGAGAAGAACCAAATAATATTCATAGATAATCTTGTTCATAAACCCACAATTCATCGGATCTCGGCAAACACACCGCAAAAGAGTATTACATCGAATAGATCTCCAAGAACATCGAGGAGAACTTTGTATTGAGAATCAAAGAGAGAGAAGAAGCCATGTAGCTAATAACTATGGACCCGAAGGTTTGTGGTAAACTACTCACGCTTCATCGGAGAGGCTATGGTGTTGATGTAGAAGCCCTCCGTGATCGATTCCCCCTCCGGCAGATCGCCAGAAAAGGCCCCAAGGCGGGATCTCACGGGTACATAAGGTTGCGGCGGTGGAAAAGTGGTTTCGTGGCTCTCTGCGATCGATCTAGGGTATAAGAGTATATATAGGCGAAAGAAGTATGTCAGTGGAGCTACGTGGGCCCTATGAGGGTGGGGGCGCGCCTACCCCTGGGCACGCCCTCCTGCCTCGTGGCCGCCTCATGGAGTTCCAGACATCAACTCCAAGTCTTCTAGTTTGCTTTCGGTCCAAGAAAGATCATCGCAAAGGTTTCATTCCGTTTGGACTCCGTTTGGTATTCCTTTTCTGCGAAACTCTAAAATAGGCAAAAAAACAAAAAACTAACACTGGGCCTTCGGTTAATAGGTTAGTTCCAAAAATAATATAAAAGAGCATATTAAAGCCCATTAAACATCCAAAACAGATAATATAATAGCATGGAACAATCAAAAATTATAGATACGTTGGAGACGTATCAAGCATCCCCAAGCTTCATTCCTCCTCGTCGTCGAGTCGGTAAATGATAAAAATAGAACTTTTGATGTGGAATGCTACCTAACATAATTATCAATGTAATTTTCTTTATTGTGGCATGAATGTTCAGATCCGAAAGATTCAAGACAAAAGTTTAATTGACATAAAACTAATAATACTTCAACATACTAACAAAGTAATCATGTCTTCTCAAAATAACATGGCCAAAGAAAGTTCATCCCTACAAAATAATATAGTTTGACTATGCTCCATATTCGTCACACAAAGTAATCAAATCATGCACAACCCCGATGACAAGCCAAGCAATTGTTTCATACTTTAGTATTCTAAAAAATTTCAACTTTCACGCAATACATGAGTGTGAGCCATGGGCATAACATTATAGGTGGAATAAAATGGTGGTTGTGGAGAAGACAAAAAGGAGGAAGATGGTCTCACATCAACTAGGCGTATTAATGGTCTATGGAGATGCCCATCAATAGATATCAATGTGAGTGAGTAGGGATTTCCATGTAATGTATGCACTAGAGCTATAAATGTATGAAAGCTCAACAAAAGAAACTAAGTGGGTGTGCATCCAACTTGCTTTCTCATGAAGACCTAGGGAATTTTGAGGAAGCCCATTGTTGGAATATGCAAGCCAAGTTCTACAACAAAAATTCCCACTAGTATATGAAAGTGACAAAATAAGAGACTGTCTATCATGAAGATCATGGTGCTACTTTGAAGCACAAGTGCGGAAAAAGGATAGTAGCATTGTACCTTCTCTCTTTTTCTCTCTTCTCTTTTTTGAGCCTTCTCTTTTTTCTTTGGCCTTTCTCTTTTTTTTATTTCCTCACATGGGACAATGCTCTAATAATGAAGATCATCACACTTTTATTTAGTTACAACTCAAGAATTACAACTCGATACTTAGAACAAAATATGACTCTATATGAATGCGTTCGGTGGTGTACTGGGATGTGCAATGAATCAAGAGTGACATGTATGAAAAATTATGATTGGTGGCTTTGCCACAAATACTATGTCAACTACATGATCATGCAAGGCAATATGACAATGATGAAGCGTGTCATAGTAAACGAAACAATGGAAAGTTGCATGGAAATATATCTCGGAATGGTTATGGAAATGCCATAATAGGTAGGTATGGTGGCTATTTTGAGGAAGGTAAATGGTGGGTTTATGGTAACGGCGAAAGTTGCGCGGTACTAGAGAGGCTAGCAGCTAACAAATACTCGCAACCCGGTGTGTTAAAGGGGTTGTCAATCCTTTCAGGCAATGGCACCAGAAATTGGCAAACTGACGTGAGAGAGTTTTAAATATTTGACAGATCTAATGCCAAATATAATAAATTGGAGCAAGGTATTTTTGTATTTTTGGTTTAATAGATCTAAAAATAAAAGCAAAGGAAAATATATCGCAAAGGCAAATATAATAAAGAAGAGACCTGGTGGCCGTAAATTTCACTAGTGGCTTCTCTCGAGAAAAATAGAAAACGGCGCGTGAAGAAATTACTGTTGGGCAATTGATAGAACTTCAAATAATCTTGACGATATCCAGGCAATGATCATTATATAGGCATCACATCCAAGATTAGTAGACTGACTCCTTCCTGCATCTACTACTATTACTCCACACATCAACGACTATCTAGCATGCATCTAGTGTATTATGTTCATGGAGAAACGGAGTAATGCAATAAGAATGATGACATGATGTAGACAAGATCTATTTATGTAGCAATAGACCCCATCTTGTTATCCTTAATGGCCACGATACATACGTGTCGGTTCCCCTTCTATCACTAGGATCAAGCACTGTAAGATCAAACCCATCACAAAGCACCTCTTCCCATTGCAAGATAAATACACTGCTGCAGGATACTGCTAACGCGACACTACGATAGGAGACGCTTTGCTGAAACTGTGTACGATGCAATAATCGCAAACGGTGGTGTTAAAAAACCGTCATAAGGGTGCAAAACCTTTGCGATGGAGGATGCATCAAACACGGTTCAGTTTTTATTTGCATGTGCGACACAGGACACACGGTTAATCCATTCAAACTATCTGCGATGAGGCAGAACAACAGAAATGGACAGCCATAACAATGTGTGTGCGATGCAGGACACACGGTTAATCCGTTCGAACTGTTTGCGATGAGGTAGAACAACAGAAACATGTAGCCGTATCAATGTGTGTGCGATATACGACATACGGTTAACTCGGACGAACTATTTTCGATTAGGGAACACAACAGAAATGGTTCAACATAACAAGATGTGTGTGATATGCGGCATATAATTCACATGGATGAACTGTTTGCGATGCGCCAAAGGAACACAAACGAGTCATGTAAACAAGATGTGTGTGATACATGGCAAACAGCCAACTCAGATGAACTGTTTGCGATGTGAAATTACAAGACAGACGATCAATGCAGTTACTTCGTGTGTGATTCTGTGTGTACAAAAAACTTTGAAAAATGCAAACTAGTTTTTTGTGGTGGCGGAGTATCACACACGATGTTTCTGCGAGTACTCGTGTGCGATGATTAGTATGTTACACATATGTTTCCTTATATTAACATGTGTGTGAATTTGCAATATGGACAGTTAATCTGCAAATGCCTTCTGGTCATTGGGCACATGCTTAAACTCAATGAACTGTGTACGATACTAATACTTTCCATGAAAATTTGTGAACTTGGGTAACAACATTTGAGTAACATATATATAGTGGTTATACTATTCGACAAAAGGAGGATCTTCGTAACACGGTCTTGACAACCATATGGTCCATATCTACATACTTAACATAGTAACAACTATCACATTTTAAGAGGCTAAGGGCCAACAACCATATGGTCCAGATCTACATACTTAACATATATAGTAACAACTAGCACATTTTAAGAGGTTGAGGGCCAACAACCACAACTGTCCACTGGAAGCAGCTTGATCATGGCGACCCGATATCTTGTCAATGAAATGGAAGAGCCCTCCTGTGCCTTGGTACATCATGAGTAGAACAGTGTCTCCAATTTTCCAATATGGATGCATTGCCACGAGAAGCGAGAACTTGTTAATTTGAATGGTTCCATTTCTGCAGGAAATGCAGTACCTTGCAATCACTTTGGCGTTATTAGCAAGCACATGTCTAATTCGACCACGCCGGGAAATGGATCCAGGAACTGCTACAGGGGCAATTTCTGTTGACATGTAGAATAAAAACATTGTAACGTATCGTTGAAGATATATATAGTTTATGAGTATCAACATTAAAATAAGACTTTTTCCCAGCATTTTGTGCACACAATTGGTCTTGTTTAGTGTGTGCACCATAGATCTGATTAATCCCATCCTAAATCCAGTGTTCATACGTTGTGCTATCTCTGTCAGATTATCAACAAAGTTTATGACATGCTTCAAGTCCTTCCAGTGAAATTTGGTACGCTTAGTAACATACAGATCGTTCACTATGCATCCAACATATCCCGCTTAAAAGGTAGAAAGGTATTATTTATTCAGAACATGGTAGAAGATTATTTAGTGCGCATAAATTGGTAAATAGAATTTGTTACTGCGTAGGAACAGAGTCAAAATATGATATCACAATTGGTTGCTTAAATAGTGATCAATTGGTTGCTCAAATAGTAATATGACAGCAAGGAGAAAGTTGAAAGGAAACTAACCTCGATCAGACTTTGATCGGCTGATGACATTGGGGAAGTAAACATCCATGTTAATTAGACTAGGTTGTGGTGCACGCACTAGAATTTTATTGCCAGCTTTCAGTTCATAACACTTAGACATTTTTCTCCAAAGGTCCGCATTAAAATACGAGTGACCATCTTTATCAAGTTTTACGCTAACCGTCATTGTAAATCCATGCTGCATTGTCAATATAACTTCCAGGGAGTCATTAGGAAAGTAAAGCCCAAGATTTCCTTCTACTCCTGTTCTTGCAAAGCAAGGGATGTACTAATTGAAATGAAAATTAAGATGGTAAATTAGATATATTGAAATAACATAGCAAGATGCAAATATGGGAGTAACTGATAGAACAGATCCATATATATATAGAGAGAGATGAAAGCAAAGTACAAAATATAGAATTAAAAATAGATAATGTAACAAAGATTTGATGCAAATATATAGATAATGTAGCAACAGACAGTATATGTTCACAAATTTAGGCCATGCCGACCATGGTAGGTTGAGATTGAACATACCGAGCGCTCCCTAATGTCATCCAGAATGGTGATATAGAACTTCGTTTCCGACTGGCCAAGACCATAGTTACCCGATTTGTGCTCGCACTTTGGACACATGAATGAACACCCACGAATCAGCTAGAACAAAAATGATTCCACAACGATTTCCGCCGGTTGATTAACAGCGACGGACAGACTGTGATAGGAGATGAGTGAATATTTCGCTAATTAAGATGATTACCTTCTCCATGAGAAAAATCCCTGGCCCAATCCCGCAGAAAACCCCAGTCGACCAGAGTCTAGAGTGTCGGTGAAGATAGGCGGCGAAAAGCAGTGGAGGGGAAATCCGGTGCTGTTTGGAGCGCGACCTACGCCCGCCGCCAACAACCGTCGAGCTTAGGGTGTAGAGTTGCGGAGGATTCCACGGCGAGTGAGTGGGGACGAAGTGGGTGAGGGTTTTATTTTCCTTTTGCATGTGTGAGTGAACACACACGGTTCGCATAGGCGATGGAGATGAATCGTGTGTGATAGTAAATCACCGAGATTGAATGGGAATCCAAATTACCTTTGTCCTTCATCCATGAGTTTTTTTCTATGATAAACATAAACCCTGCTAATCACCGTGTTCAAATTTGACACTTTTTCGGGTTCATTTACAATATTTAGGGGATTATGTGCATTTTGTAGGCATTAATGCACGTAATTCAAATTCAAACAATTGGCGCATGAAAGGGTGCACAAGAACGGTCTGGAAAACCATGCTCGTGCTATTTAGTGCATTCTCATGCCTTTTACAAGGAATGGGCAGATATTTCAAGGAAATGTGTGGCAATAGTCAACCATAAATGCGTCGTTTACTGGGTTAACAACTATACAAAAATGAAATACATGCTTGGAAAACACATGACGCCTGGTGTGGTGCCATGGTATGACCTCACCGTGCCCTGGTAAAAATGTCGTCATGCACGTGTTTCATAAATGAACCATCACCGAGGAAGTTTCACGGTTTCGAGGCAGAAATCACCAAGATTGAAGGGGGTCCAAATTTCCTTTGTCCTTTGTCCATGAGTTTTTTTTCTATGATGAACATGCAACCTGCAAATCAATGTTTTCAAATTTGGAACTTTTCCGGGTTCATTTCCCATATTTAGGGGATTATGTGCATTTCCTAGGCATTAATGCACATAATTCAAGTTCAAACAATCGATGCATGAAAGGGTCCACAAGAACGGCATGGAAAACCATGCTCGTGCCATTTAGTAAATTCTCCTCCCTTTTACAAGGAATAATGGATAGATATTTTATTGAAATGTGTGGTAATAGTCAACCACAAATGTTTGTTTGTTGGGTTTTCAACTATCGATAATATGAAATAAATGCTTAAAAACATGACGCCTGGCATGGTGGCATGATATGACCTCACCACGCCCTGATAAAAGTTTGACAAGGTTTGGCTTATGTCGTCATGCACGCCCTTCATAAATCGAACCATCACCGAGGAAGTTCCATGCTTTCGAGAGGGAAAATCCCAAAGATTGGAGGGGAATCCAAATTTCCGTCCTAGTTTGTCATTCAGTTTTTTCCAATGATCAACATACCACCTCAAATGCAACATGTTCAAATTTGACATTTTGCCGGGCTCATTTACCATATTTAGGGGATTATGTGCATTTTCTCGGCATTAATGGTCATAATTGAAATTCGAACAATCGGTGCATGAAAAGGTGCACAAGAACGGTCTTGAAAACCATGCTCGTGTTATTTAGTACATTCTCATGCCTTTTACAAGGAATGGACACATATTTCAAGGAAATGTGTGGCAATAGTCAACCATAAATGTGTTGTTTACTCGGTTAACAACTACACAAAAAATGAAACACATGGATGGAAAACATGATGCCTGGCGTGGTGCCATGGTATGGCCTCACCACGCCCTGGTAAAAATTGGAGAATGTTTTCCTTATGTCGTGATGCGCGCCTTTCATAAATCGAACCATCACTAAGGAAGTTTCATGGTTTCAAGGGGGGAATCACCAAGATTGTAGGGAGTCCAAATTTCCTTTGTCCTTTGTCCATGAGTTTTTTCTACGATGAACATACAACCTGCAAATCACCGTGTTCAAATTTGGCACTTTTCCGGGTTCATTTGCCATATTTATGGTATTATGTGCATTTCCTAGGCATTAGTGCGCATAATTCAAGTTCAAACAATCTATGCATGAAAGGGTCCACAAGAACGGCCTAGAAAACCATGCTCGTGCCATTTAGTAAATTATCATGCCTTTTACAAGGAATAATGGATAGATATTTTGTTGAAATGTGTGGTAATAGTCAACCAAATTTTTTTGTTTGTTGGGTTTTCAACTATAGAAAAATAAATAAATAAATGCTTAAAAATATGATGCCTGGCATGGTGGCATTGTATGACCTCACCATGCCCTGGTAAAAATTTGAGAAGGTTTGGCTTATGTCGTCATGCACGCCTTTCATAAATCGACCCATCACCGAGGAAGTTCCATGCTTTCGAGTGGGAAAATCCCCAAGATTAAAGGGGAATCCAAATTTCCGTCCTAGTTTGTCATTCAGTTTCTCTTCCAACAATCAACATACCGCCTCAAATGCAATGTGTTCAAATTTGACATTTTCCCGGGCTTATTTATCATATTTAGGGGATTGTGCATTTTCTAGGCATTAATGGACATAATTTAAATTCGAACAATCGATGCATGAAAAGGTGCACAAAAACTATCTGGAAAATCATGCTCGTGTTATTTAGTACATTCTCATGCCTTTTACAAGGAATGGATAGATATTTCAAGGAAATGTGTGGCAATAGTCAACCATAAACGCGTCGTTTACTCGGTTAACAACTATACAAAAAATGAAACACATGGATGGAAAACATGACGCATGGTGTGGTGCCATGGTATGGGCTCACCATGCCCTGGTAAAAATTTGGAGAATGTTTTCCTTATGTCATGATGCGCCCCTTTCATAAATCGAACCATCACCGAGGAAGTTTCATGGTTTCAAGGGGAAATCACCAAGATTGAAGGGCGGTCCAAATTTCCTTTGTCCTTTGTCCACGAGTTTTTTTCTACGATGAACATACAACCTGCAAATCACCGTGTTCAAATTTGGCACTTTTCCGGGTTCATTTGCCATATTTAGGGAATTATGTGCATTTCCTAGGCATTAATGCGCATAATTCAAGTTCAAACAATTGATGCATGAAAGGGTCCACAAGAACGGCCTAGAAAACCATGCTCGTTCCATTTAGTAAATTCTCATGCCATTTACAAGGAATGTACAGATTTTTCGATGAAATCTGTGGCAATAGTCAACCACAAATGTTTGTTTGTTGGGTTTTCAACTATAGAAAAATGAAATAAATACTTAAAAAACATGATGCCTGGCATGGTGACATTGTATGACCTCACCATGCCCTGGTAAAAATTTGAGAAGGTTTGGCTTATGTCGTCATGCACGCCCTTCATAAATCGAACCATCACCGAGGAAGTTCCATGCTTTCGAGAGGGAAATCCTCAAGATTGAAAGGGAATGCAATATTTTTCGTTCTTTGCCCTGGAGTTTTTTTTACGACAAAAATACACCCTGCAAATCACCGTGTTCAAATTTGGCATTTTTCCGGGCTCATTTACCATATTTAGGGGATTATGTGCATTTTCTAGGCATTTAGCGCATATAAATCCAATCCAGCTACAGGTGCATGGGTGTGATGTGAGGGACGTGGATTGCCATTCGATCGCGACACATCCAATGGTGCACACGCGTGATCTGCGTGGGTGGGGTTCCGGCCAATCATAACACAACACACAATAGGCTCAGTGCACACTATTTCTGGAAGCGACTGAGATGAACCGTGTGCGATAATGAACAAGCAAAATTGTAAGGGAAGCCAAATTTCTATTGTCGTTTGTCGTTGAGCTCTTGAATACCACCGCACTGTACGGCTACCCGGCCCCTCTGTCCCAGAGATCTCTCTAAGCGTCGTACATGGCACCATGACGCACAGTAAATGGTTAGGAAGCGATGGCATCCCGTCGCACCGCATTCCTCGCCGCCCGCGACTGCACACGTGGTAAGGAAGCGATGGCATCTCGCTACGCCAAGTTCATCGCCGGTGGCGGCCAGATAGTTACCCGGACTTTGAGGCTGCCATGGCCGAATGGGTGGTGGATCTAGAGGCGGCCAAAGCTGCACAGAAGGAGCGGAAAAGGCAGAAAGCAGTCAAGAAAAGAGAGTCACGCTGCCGCAAGAAAAAAGAGGCCGCATGCCGTGGTGAGGAGAGCTTGGCGGAGATCAAAGCACGGTGGGCTGCCGCCTACAAGGACGGGAAGGAGAACGTCGACCTCTGGCCATAATGCCCTACTGGCAGCATGTGAGAAGTAGTCTTAGTTTGTAGTATTAGAGCAAATTACCAGTAGTACTTTAATTTTGTAGTATTAACGTACAATGTTGGTAAGAACATCCTTTGAGGGCTTTGAGCGTTGATTAGCATGTGTGCCCGTGTGCGTTTTTTGCGTTAATCATTAGAATATCACAAAACAAACGGTTTCTATGCCGTACTCGTATGCGTTTTTTTGCGTTAATGACCCATAAGTCAGTTACCTGTGTGATATTTCCTAATAAACCAGGCATACCATTGACCGAAAAAAATCAAGTACACGTGTACATTTTTTGGAGACGAGATCTGCCAGCTTTCTTTTTTCTCGCACACGAGTATTTTACGTGCTTCATCTGCGTTGTTGTTTCCCCCGCCCAAGTTTCAAGTTTCGCACCGAAATTTTCATTAGGCACACGATTTCAGAATTTATTCCTCCAGCCACATCCCCTTCCCCTCAGTATCCCCCACCCCAACCGGCATCTCAAACCACCGCCACCACAACCACAGCTTCAACCACATCTATGTTCTGCTCGGATCTAGTTAGGTAACCCACCAATCTCTATCATGTCCCCGCCCTGATTGCTTAAATGGCGTCTGCGAAACATCCTCATGCCTGGCGGTCCATGGCGCGATGGCCGCTGTGTGTGTTGACCGGGAGCAGCACCTCGCCTCCGCCGTCGCCGCCGACATGGTGCAGGCTCTGGCCCAGATGAAGTCCAATAGCGACTACCCCCCAGGACATAACATGTAAGATCTGACCAGCTAAATCTTACCAATACCACTTACAACAGCTATGATTTGTACGGTTTATGTATTAAGCATGTTCGTGCCGTGTTTATTTCAGTACTGCACACTGTGTGATGTTCAAATATTACCGTGTCCAGCTCAATTTCACCAATACTAGCAACAAACTTACAGTACATGACTCAGGATATCACTAGAGATGCTGCCCATTTTCTATTTTAGTGGATGCTAACCCTGTTGTACTTAACATGCTTGTCCATGTACTTACGCAGAGTCATAACGGTCGATGCTTTTGTTGGCCGTCGAGGTGAGCTGCATCCCATGTCTTACAGTATTTCACATAATTTGTGCAATTGCAGTTTAACTTCTACCATTTACTGGTTGCCTATAGGTACACATGTCAGTGGCATTGATCCGCACTTCGACCCGGAGGAACAGCTCGCCTCCACCGCTGCTGACTTTGGGCGGGCTCTGGCCAAGATGAAGGGCCCCAGCAACTACCTCTCAGGACTTACCAAGTATGTACCCACCAGTTCAATCTTACCAATACTAGTTGCAATTAATGGCTATGTTTTGTATAGTCGATGTATTAAGCATGTTGTAGTAAACATTCCTAACACATTTGAGCTATTTTCCCTACCTTTTTATAGACAACTAGGCCATTATCTACTCTGGCAGCACCTGCCCTGTGATGTTTAACTCTGCCCATTGCATTTTTATCAGTACTGGTTTCAATGGCCATTAAGCATGTTGCAATTAACAGTTGTATCCATTTTTAAAGAGTTGTATTTCAATGGCTACAAACTTACAAAACATGAATTAGGATGTTGTTAGGCCTATTGCAATTAACAGTTGTATCCATTTTTTAATTTGTCCCTTTGCTACCGTGCTACTCTTTAAAATGAAGATATCACTACAGATGCTGCCGTTTTGTTACCATTTGCTATTTTCAGTGGATGTTAACCCTGTTGTAGTTAACATTGGCTTTCCATGTACTTACACAGGGCTGCAATGGGCGATGCTGTTGTTTGTCGTCAAGGTTAGCTGCATCCCATGTCTTATACACAATCTATTCCTAAATAAAAGTATTTTTAGAGATTCCAATATAGACTACATACGGAGCAAAATGAGTAAATATAGATTCTAATATAAACTATATATATAATTATATATACATCCGTATGTAGTTCATATTGAAATCTAAAAAAAATACTTGTACTTAGGAACATAGGTAGTTGTATTTTACATCATTTGTGCAATCTCAGTTTAGCTTCTAACATTTACTGGTTGCTTGTGGGTACATATATGAGCGGTACTGATCCACACTTCGGTCCCTTTTGCGTATGGGGCAATGAGATATTCACGAACAAGCGTCAAGTGAGTAAACGAAGAAAGATTGTTAGGCGAAAGAAACGGGTGATTGGAATTAAGCTCTTTATTTACACTTTGTTGAAGATAAAAGTGAACTTTAGGATGGTAAGTAACGTGTTGCCTTTTCCCCCTGCCCACAACAAGTTACTGTTGGGGAACGTAGTAATTTCAAAAAAATTCCTACGCACACACAAGATCATGGTGATGCATAGCAATGAGATGGGAGAGTGTGTCCACGTACCCTCGTAGACCGAAAGCGGAAGCGTTAGCACAACGCGGTTGATGTAGTTGTACCTCTTCACGATCCAACCGATCAAGTACCGAACGCACGACACCTCCGAGTTCTGCACACGTTCAACTCGATGACGTCCCTCAAACTCCGATCCAGCCGAGCTTTGAGGGAGAGTTTCGTCAGCACGATGGCGTGGTGGTGATGATGATATTCTATTGACGCAGGGCTTCGTCTAAGCAGTGCTACGATATTATCGAGGTGGATTATGGTGGAGGGGGGCACCGCACATGGCTAAGAGATCCAAGAGATCAATTGTTGTGTCTCCAAGGGGTGCCTCCCTCCCCGTATATAAAGGAGTGGACGAGGGGGAGGGGCCGGCCACCCTAGGTGCGCCCCATGAGGAGTCATACTCCCACCGGGAGTAGGACTCCACCCTTCCTTGTGGGAGTAGGAGAGGAGAGGGAAGGAGAGAGAGGGGGAAAGGAAAGGGGGCGCCGCCCCCCTCCTTGTCCAATTCGTACTGGGGGAAGGGGGCGCGCGACTGCCCTTTGGTCGCCCCTCCTCTTCTCCACTAGGGCCCAATAGGCCCATTAGTCTCCCCGGGGGGGGGGGGGTCCGGTAACCCCCCGGTACTCCGGTATATGCCCGAAACTCCCCGAAACCATTCCGGTGTCCGAACATAGTCGTCCAATATATCGATCTATACGTCTCGACCATTTCGAGACTCCTCGTTATGTCCGTTATCACATCCGGGACTCCGAACTACCTTCGGTACATCAAAACACATAAACTCATAATATAACCGTCATTGAACTTTAAGCGTGCAGACCCTACAGGTTCAAGAACTATGTAGACATGACTGATACAACTCTCTGGTCAATAACCACTAGCGGAACCGGGATGCTCATATTGGCTCCTACATATTCTAAGAAGATCTTTATCGGTCAAACCGCGTAACAACATACGTTGTTCCCTTTGTTATCGGTATGTTACTTGCCCGAGATTCGATCGTCGGTATCTCAATACCTAGTTCAATCTCATTACCGTCAAGTCTCTTTACTCGTTCCATAATACATCATCCCGCAACTAACTCATTAGTTGCAATGCTTGCAAGGCTTAAGTGATGTGTATTAATGAGTGGGCCCAGAGATACCTCTCCGACAATCGGAGTGACAAATCCTAATCTCGAAATACGCCTACCAACAAGTACCTTCAGAGACACCTGTAGAGCACCTTTATAATCACCCAGTTACGTTGTGATGTTTGGTAGCACACAAAGTGTTCCTCCGGTAAACAGGAGTTGCATAATCTCATAGTCATAGGAACATGTATAAGTCATGAAGAAAGCAATAGCAACATACTAAATGATCAGGTGGTAAGCTAACGGAATGGGTCAAGTCAATCACATCATTCTCCTAATGATGTGATCCCGTTAATCAAATGACAACTCTGTCTCTGGCTAGGAAACATAACCATCTTTGATCAATGAGCTAGTCAAGTAGAAGCATACTAGTGACACTATGTTTGTCTATGTATTCACACATGTATCATGTTTCCGGTTAATACAATTCTAGCATGAATAATAAACATTTATCATGATATAAGGAAATAAATAATAACTTTATTATTGCCTCTAGGGCATATTTCTTCAGTCTCCCACTTGCACTAGAGTCAATAATCTAGATTACAAAGTAATGATTCTAACACGCATGGAGCCTCGGTGCTGATCATGTTTTGCTCGTGGAAGAGGCTTAGTCAATGGGTCTGCAACATTCAGATCCATATGTATTTTGCAAATCTCTATGTCTCCCACCTGGACTTGATCCCGGATGGAGTTGAAGCGTCTCTTGATGTGTTTGGTTCTCTTGTCAAATCTGGATAACTTAGCCAAAGCAATTGCACACCAGTATTGTCACAAAAGATTTTCACTCGACCCGATGCACTAGGTATGACACCTAGATCGGATATGAACTCCTTCATCCAGACTCCTTCATTTGCTGCTTCCGAAGCAGCTATGTACTCCACTTCACATGTAGATCCCGCTACAACGCTTTGTTTAGAACTGCACCAACTGACAACTCCACCATTTAATAAAAACACATATTCGGTTTGCGATTTAGAATCGCCCGGATCAGTGTCAAAGCTTGCATCGACCTAACCATTTACGACGAGCTCTTTGTCACCTCCATAAATGAGAAACATATCCTTCGTCCTTTTCAGGTATTTCAGGATGTTCTTGACCACCGTCCAGTGATCCACTCCTGGATTATTTTGGTACCTCCCTGCTAAACTAATAGCAAGGCACACATCAGGTCTGCTACATAGCACTACATACATGATAGAGCCTATCGCTGAAGCATAGGGAACATCTTTCATTTTCTCTCTATCTTCTGCAGTGGTCGGGCATTGAGTCTTACTCAACTTCACACCTTGTAACACAGGAAAGAACCCTTTCTTTGCTTGGTCCATTTTGAACTTCTTCAAAACTTTGTCAAGGTATGTGCTTTGTGAAAGTCCAATTAAGCGTCTCGATCTATCTCTATAGATCTTGATGCCCAATATATAAGCAGCTTCACCGAGGTCTTTCATTGAAAAACTCTTATTCAAATATCCTTTTATGCTATCCAGAAATTTTATATCATTTCCAATCAACAATATGTCATCCACATGTAATATCAGAAATGCTATAGAGCTCCCACTCACTTTCTTGTAAATACAGGCTTCTCCAAAAGTCTGTATAAAACCATATGCTTTGACCACACTATCAAAACATTTATTCCAACTCCGAGAGGCTTGCACCAGTCCATAAATGGATCGTTGGAGCTTGCACACTTTGTTAGCTCCCTTTGGATCGACAAAACCTTCCGGTTGCATCATATACAACTCTTCTTCTAGAAATCCATTCAGGAATGCAGTTTTGACATCCATTTTCCAAATTTCATAATGATAAAATGCGACAATTGCTAACATCATTCAGACAGACTTAAGCATCGCTACGGGTGAGAAGGTCTCATCGTATTCAATCCCTTGAACTTGTTGAAAACCTTTTGCAACAAGTCGAGCTTTATAGATAGTAACATACCGTCTGCGTTCGTCTTATTTTTGAAGATCCATTTATTCTCGATGGCTTGCCGATCATCTGGCAAGTCAACCAAAGCCACACTTTGTTCTCATACATGGATCCCATCTCAGATTTCATGGCCTCCAGCCATTTTGCGGAATTTGGGCTCACCATCGCTTCTTCATAGTTCGTAGGTTCATCATGGTCTAGTAACATAACCTCCAGAACAGGACTACCATACCACTCTGGTGCGGATCTTACTCTGGGTGACCTACGAGGTTCAGTAACAACTTGATCTGAAGTTTCATGATCATCATCATTAACTTCCTCACTAATTGGTGTAGACGTCACATGAACCATTTTCTATGATGAACTACTTTCCAATAAGGGAGCAGGTACTGTTACCTCATCAAGTTCTACTTTCCTCCCACTCACTTCTTTCGAGAGAAACTCCTTCTCTAGAAAGGATCCATTCTTAGCAACGAATGTCTTGCCTTCGGATCTGTGATAGAAGGTGTACCCAACAGTTTCCTTTGGGTATCCTATGAAGACACATTTCTCCGATTTGGGTTCGAGCTTATCAGGTTGAATATTTTTCACATAAGCATCGCAACCCCAAACTTTAAGAAATGACAACTTTGGTTTCTTGCCAAACCATAGTTCATAAGGTGTCGTCTCAACGGATTTTCATGGTGCCCTATTTAACGTGAATGCGACCGTCTCTAAAGCATAACCCCAAAATGATAGCGGTAAATCAGTAAGAGACATCATAGATCGCACCATATCTAGTAAAGTACGATTACGATGTTCAGACACACCATTACACTATGGTGTTCCGGGTGGCGTGAGTTGCGAAACTATTCCGCATTCTTTCAAATGTAGACCAAACTCGTAACTTAAATATTCTCCTCCACAATCAGATCGTAGAAACTTTACTTTCTTGTTATGATGATTTTCAACTTCACTCTAAAATTCTTTGAACTTTTCAAATGTTTCAGACTTATGTTTCATTAAGTAGATATACCCATATCTTCTTAAATCATCTATGAAGGTGAGAAAATAACGATACCCGCCGCGAGCCTCAACATTCATTGGACCACATACATCAGTATGTATGATCTCCAACAAATCAGTTGCTCGCTCCATAGTTCCAAAGAATGGCGTTTTAGTCATCTTGCCCATAAGGCATGGTTCGCAAGTACCAAGTGATTCATAATCAAGTGATTCCAAAAGTCCATCAGTATGGAGTTTCTTCATGCACTTTACACCAATATGACCCAAAGGGCAGTGCCACAAATAAGTTGCACTATCATTATCAACTCTGCATATTTTGGCTTCAACATTATGAATATGTGTATCACTACTATTGAGATTCATCAAAAATTGACCACTCTTCAAGGGTGCATGACCATAAAAGATATTACTCATATAAATAGAACAACCATTATTCTCATATTCAAATGAATAACCTCTCGCATCAAACAAGATTCAGATATAATGTTCATGCTCAACGCTGGCCAAATAACAATTATTTAGGTCTAAAACTAATCTCGAAGGTAGATGTAGAGGTAGCGTGCCGACAGCGATCACATCGACTTTGGAACCATTTCCAACGCGCATCGTCACCTCGTCCTTAACCAGTGTTCGCTTAATCTGTAGTCCCTGTTTTGAGTTGCAAATATTAGCAACAGAAGCAGTATCAAATACCCAGGTGCTACTGCGAGCTCTGGTTAGGTACACATCAATAACATGTATATCACATATACCTTTGTTCACCTTGCCATCCTTCTTATCCGCCAAATACTTGGGATAGTTCCGCTTCTAGTGACCAGTCTGCTTGCAGTAGAAGCACTCAGTCTCAGGCTTAGGTCCAGATTTTGGTTTCTTCTCTTGAGCAGCAACTTGTTTGCTGTTCTTCTTGAAGTTCCCCTTCTTCTTCCCTTTGCCCTTTTTCTTGAAACTGGTGGTCTTATTGACCATCAACACTTGATGCTCCTTCTTGATTTCTACCTCCGCAGCCTTTAGCATTGTGAAGAGCTCGGGAATTGTCTTATCCATCCCTTGCATGTTATAGTTCATCACGAAGCTCTTGTAGCTTGGTGGCAGTGATTGAAGAATTCTGTCAATGATGCTATCATCCGGAAGATTAACTCCCAGTTGAATCAAGTGATTGTTATACCGAGACATTCTGAGTATATGCTCACTGACAGAACTATTCTCCTCCATCTTGCATATGTAGAACTTATTGGAGACTTCATATCTCTCTGTCGGGGCATTTGCTTGAAATATTAACTTCAACTCCTGGAACATCTCATATGCTCCATGACGTTCAAAACGTCGTTGAAGTCCCGGTTCTAAGTCGTAAAGCATGGCACACTGAACTATCGAGTAGTCATCAGCTTTCCTCTGCAAGACGTGCATAACATCTGGTATTGCTCCTGCAGCAGGTTTGGCACCTAGCGGTGCTTCCAGGATGCAATTCTTCTGTGCAGCAATGAGGATAATCCTCAAGTTACGGACCCAGTCCGTGTAATTGCTACCATCATCTTTCAACTTTGCTTTCTCAAGGAACGCATTAAAATTCAACGGAACAACAACATGAGCCATCTATCTATAACAAACATAGACATGCAAAATACTATCAGGTACTAAGTTCATGATAAATTTAAGTTCAATTAATCATATTACTTAAGAACTCCCACTTAGATAGACATCCCTCTAATCATCTAAGTGATCACGTGATCCAAATCAACTAAACCATAACCGATCATCATGTGAAACGGAGTAGTTTTCAATGGTGAACATCACTATGTTGATCATATCTACTATATGATTCACGCTCGACCTTTCGGTCTCATTGTTCCGAGGCCATATCTACATATGCTAGGCTCATCAAGTTTAACCTGAGTATTCTGCGTGTGCAAAACTGTCTTGCACCCGTTGTAGATGGACGTAGAGCTTATCACACCCGATCATCACATGGTGTCTGGGCACGACGAACTTTGGCAACGGTGCATACTCAGGGAGAACACTTTTATCTTCAAATTTAGTGAGAGATCATCTTATAATGCTACCGTCAATCAAAGAAAAATAAGATGCATAAAAGATAAACATCACATGCTATCAATATAAGTGATATGATATGGCCATCATCATCTTGTGCTTGTGATCTCCATCTCCGAAGCACCGTCATGATCACCATCGTCACCAGCGCGACACCTTCATCTCCATTGTAGCATCGTTGTCGTCTCGCCAACTATTGCTTCTACGACTATCGCTACCGCTTAGTGATAAAGTAAAGCAATTACAGGGCGATTGCATTGCATACAATAAAGTGACAACCATATGGCTCCTGCCAGTTGCCGATAACACAGTTACAAAACATGATCATCTCATACAATAAAATATAGCATCATGTCTTGACCATATCACATCACAACATGCGCTGGAAAAACAAGTTAGACATCCTCTACTTTGTTGTTGCAAGTTTTACGTGGCTTCTATGGGCTGAGCAAGAATCGTTCTAACCTACGCATCAAAACCACAACGATAGTTCGTCATGTTAGTGATGTTTTAACCTTCTCAAGGACCGGGCGTAGTCACACTCGGTTCAACTAAAGTTGGAGAACCTGACACCCGCCAGCCACCTATGTGCAAAGCACGTCGGTAGAACCAGTCTCGCGTAAGCGTACGCGTAATGTCGGTCCGGGCCGCTTCATCCAACAATACCGCCGAACCAAAGTATGACATGCTGGTAAGTAGTATGACTTTTATCGCCCACAACTCACTTGTGTTCTACTCGTGCATATAATATCAACGCATAAAAACTGGCTCGGATGCCACTGTTGGGGAACATAGTAATTTCAAAAAAATTCCTACGCACACGCAAGATCATGGTGATGCATAGCAATGAGAGGGGAGAGTATGTCCACGTACCCTCGTAGACCGAAAGCGGAAGCGTTAGCACAACGCGGTTGATGTAGTTGTACGTCTTCACGATCCAACCGATCAAGTACCGAACGCATGGAACCTCCGAGTTCTGCACACGTTCAACTCGATGACATCCCTCGAACTCCGATCTAGCCGAGCTTTGAGGGAGAATTCCGTTAGCATGATGGCGTGGTAACGATGATGATGTTCTACCGATGCAGGGCTTCGTCTAAGCACTGCTACGATATTATCGAGGTGGATTATGGTGGAGGGGGGCACCGCACACGGCTAAGAGATCCAAGAGATCAATTGTTGTGTCTCCAAGGGGTGCCTCCCTCCCCGTATATAAAGGAGTGGAGGAGGGGGAGGGGCCGGCCACCCTAGGTGCGCCCCATGAGGAGTCCTACTCCCACCGGGAGTAGGACTCCCCCCTTCCATGTGGGAGTAGGAGAGGAGAGGGAAGGAGAGAGAGGGGGAAAGGAAAGGGGGGCGCCCCCCCTCCTTGTCCAATTCGGACTGGGGGAAGGGGGCGCATGGCTGCCCTTTGGTCGCCCCTCCTCTTCACCACTAGGGCCAAATAGGCCCATTAGTCTCCGGGGGGGGGGGGTCCGTTAACCCCCCAGTACTCCGGTATATGCCCGAAACTCCATGAAACCATTCCGGTGTCCGAACATAGTCGTCCAATATATCAATCTTTACATCTCGACCATTTCGAGACTCCTCGTTATGTCTGTGATCACATCCGAGACTCCGAACTACCTTCGGTACATCAAAACACATAAACTCATAATATAACCATCATCAAACTTTAAGCGTGCGGACCCTATGGGTTCGAGATCTATGTATATATGACTGAGACACGTCTCAGATCAATAACCAATAGCGGAACCTGGATGCTCATATTGGCTCCTACATATTCTATCGGTCAAACCGCATAACAACATACGTTGTTCCCTTTGTCATCGGTATGTTACTTGCCCGAGATTCGATTGTCGGTATCTCAATACCTAGTTCAATATCATTACCAGCAAGTCTCTTTACTCGTTCCATAATACATCATCGCGCAACTAACTCATTAGTTGCAATGCTTGCAAGGCTTAAGTGATGTGTATTACCGAGTGGGCCCAGAGATACATCTCCGACAATCGGAGTGACAAATCCTAATCTCGAAATACGCCAACCCAACAAGTACCTTCAGAGACACCTGTAGAGCACCTTTATAATCACCCAGTTACTTGTGACATTTGGTAGCACACAAAGTGTTCCTCCAGTAAACGGGAGTTGCATAATCTCATAGTCATAGGAACATGTATAAGTCATGAAGAAAGCAATAGCAACGTACTAAACAATCAAGTGCTAAGCTAACGGAATGGGTCAAGTCAATCACATCATTGTCCTAATAATGTGATCCCGTTACTCAAATGACAACTCTTTGTCTATGGCTAGGAAACATAACCATCTTTGATCAGCGAGCTAGTCAAGTAGAGGCATACTAGTGACACTCTGTTTGTCTATGTATTCACACATGTATCATGTCTCCGGTTAATACAATTCTAGCATGAATAATAAACATTTATCATGATATAAGGAAATAAATAATAACTTTATTATTGCCTCTAGGGCATATTTCCTTCAATTACTCTATTAGACCTCAGTATGTAATAGTTTTCTCTTTTCAGGGGTTTCCAAAGCTACTTACTGATGATTACCTTGCAAACTACATGACCGGAGTGGAGGCAACTAAGGTTAAAGTATATAATTCATGCTACCATGATAATGCTCTAGAAGTCTTCCTGAAGGCGGTGAAGGATGGGCGGATAATCATCACAAGGGGTTGGACAAAAGTGGTTCGTGCTTATGGCATGCATGTAACGCCCCGGATGTAACTTTCCCAATTTGTACTCCAACTCTTGCCGTTTCCGGCGTTAAGTTATATTTATTTCTCGGGTTCGGGTCTTTGTCTCCGTGTGTTATTTTCATTTTCATGCATCTCATATCATGTCATCATGCGCATTGCATATGCATACGTGTTCATCTCATGCATTCGAGCATTTCCCCGTTGTCCGTTTTGCATTCCGGCGCTTCATTCTCCTCCGGTGGTCATTTCTAGCTTTCTTTCATGTGTGGGGCTTAAACATTTCCGGATTGGACCGAGACTTGCCAAGCGGCCTTGGTTTACTACCGGTAGACCGCCTATCAAGTTTCGTATCATTTGGACTGCGTTTGGTACTTCAACGGTTAACCGAGGGACCGATAAGGCCTCGTGTGTGTTGCAGCCCAACACCCCTCCATTTTGGCCCAAAACCCACCAAACTCTGCTCCATCATCTAGAGCGTTCGATCACGATCGCGTGGCCGAAAACCGCACCTCATTTGGACTCTCCTAGATCCACTTATGCCTATAAATAGCCCCCCCCCCCCGTTTTTCGGATCTCTCCTCCCCCGCGAAACCCTAAAATTCCCTCGCGCCGGCCGGACGTGTCTGACCCGGCCGGACGAAATCGCCGCCGCCGCCTCAGCCTACCAGACGCCGCCACGTGGCGCCGCCACCTACCTCTGCCGCCGGGCCCGAAGGCCCAGATCCGGCTCCCGACTCCGCCACCGCGGGCCACTCCCTCCGCCGCCTCCTCGCCCGCAGGCCGCCGCCACCGCGCCCGGCCGCCGCCGCCGCCCCGCCGTTGCTGCCGACCACCGCCACCGACGCCACACCCCGCCGCCGCCGACGCCAAGCTCCGCCACCTCGCCGGCTAGGCGCGCCGCCACCGCCCGGTGCCGACGACCGCGCCCCGGCGCCCCCTCGTCTCACCGGCCTCGGATCCGGCCGCCCCCTCCAACGCCGGCCACCGCGGCCATCGTTTCCGGCCACCTCGACCTCGGGTGCTACAGTGTTCTCCGGCGACCTCGTAATCCGTGCGGATCTCAGATCTGAAAATAAACCCTAGGGTTGACTTTTCCCCTCTCCCTCTAATTTTTTTGTGCAACCTTTGACCTGCCGTATCTCCGCGTCCGTAGCTCCGATTTGGACATATAGTATATCAAAATGTTCTTCCTCGACGAGTACATCATTTCATTTCATTGCATCATTTTCATTTGAGCTCATCTTGATGCCCGAAATGCTGTTAGAAGGAGGCTTCATGAGTAAATTGTCAGATCTGCTAGTTCATCTTAGACTTTTGTCATTTTTGCCATGATTATTGTGTGCATGATATGCCTGTGAGTCCTTCATATGTTTTGTTAAGAATTTTGTCTTCTTTTCAGAGGTGCAACCCATGCATTTTTAGGATGTGTGTGGTGACTTGTGCAAGCTTGCAAATTGAGGCACCCGGTAAATCTGTTTTCAGGGACTTAGTAGTTTTCACTACGTCTGGGATTATTTAGTTCATGATGCCATATGTTCTTGTTGTTCCCTAGTGATCCGTGCCTCTTTTGAGGATGATCAGTAAAAGAGTTTTGTTTATCATGATATTCTCTATGCATCCATGTCTTTGATTGCAATTGTGGAGCACACTAGCTTGAGTCAATCGAGCTCTACTTTTGCTTCATGGTAAATCTGGGCAGATCGTCAACTCGTTTGCGATTTTGCCGATGTTATTGTAGTTGATCCGTGCATGCTATGCCATTGTACTTGCCATGTCTGGCTAGACTTTTGTGCCTTATTAATGAATGTATGCTTGCCTTGCCATGACTTGCACCGTGGTGAGTGCATCGAGCTCGTTTACATGCCTTCGTGAGTTATATTTCAGCATGTCTCAGTTTTCACCAAATCTGAAAACTGATTGTGTTTGAGCTATGTTCGTGTGCTTGTTAGTATATTTTGTGAACCCTTTTGGCCCCAGGTCACTTAGGGACTTTTGTTAAGCTTGTTGAGTAGCTCCATGCCATGTTCTTCTTTGTCATAATAAGGTCATTTATCATGTTGTTTTCTTGCTCCGAAGAGGGCTTCGTGGTCTGAAATTTCAGACTAGTGTTAATTTCACCAAGTCTGAAATCTGTTTTGCATTTGCGTTTTTGCCATGCTTGTTTCAACCTCATAATGGATGAATTGGCCGTGGCTCAGTGCTAGTCTTTTGTTAAGCATCTTCTGTGCATCCCTGCCATGTATTTTGTTGTCATGTTTGGGTGCTGTAGCATGTTCATTTCATTGCATTTAGATGCCTACTTGCTGTAGATCGCAGACCGGTGTCATATCTTAAAACGCTTGCCATTTCCAAACCGTAACTCCGATTCCGGCGTTCTTTATATCGTTTTCAAGCGATTTCATCTCATATTTCCAGTGGCACCCTTGGAATTCCAAGTTGAGGCCAGGTTCATGCATTTCCTATCATATCTTGCATATTGCATCCCGCATCGCATCCCGCATAGCATATCATCATTTCATCATATTGCTTGTTCTTGCACGTGGTTGATTGTATCCTTGTTGCTTGTTTGTCTTGTTTGGGTAGAGCCGGGAGACGAGTTCGCTACCGAGGAGCCCGTTGAGTTTGCTTGTGAGGATCCAGTCAACTCTGACAACTGTGCAGGCAAGATGATCATACCCTCGAAATCACTACTATCTTTGCTATGCTAGTTTGCTCGCTCTTTTGCTATGCCAATGCTACGATGCCTACCTTTTGCTTGTCAGCCTCCCAATTGCCATGTTGAAACTCTAACCCACCATGTCCTAGCAAACCGTTGTTTGGCTATGTTACCGCTTTGCTCAGCCCCTCTTATAGCGTTGCTAGTTGCAGGTGAAGATTGGAGGCCGTTCCTTCTTGGAACATTTACTTACTTGTTGGGATATCATTATATTGCTATGTTATCTTAATGCATCTATATACTTGGTAAGTGTGGAAGGCTCGGCCTCTCGCCTAGTGTTTTGTTCCACTCTTGCCGCCCTAGTTTCCATCATATCGGTGTTATGTTCCCTGATTTTTGCGTTCCTTACGCGGTTGGGTTATAATGGGAACCCCTTGATATTTCGCCTTGATTAAAGCTTGTCCAGCAATGCCCAACATTGGTCTTACCTTTTGCCACCTAGCCTTTTCTTTCCCTTGGGTTCTGCAGACTCAAGGGTCATCTCATTTTAGGCCCCCCACGGGCCAGTGCTCCTCTGAGTGTTGGTCCGAACTGAGCTGCCTAGGGGCCACCTCGGGGAAACTTGAGGGTTGGTTTTTACTCGTAGCTAGTCTCATCTGAGTGTGCCCTGAGAAAGAGATATGTGCAGCTCCTATCGGGATTTGTCGGCACATTCGGGCGGTGTTGCTGGTCTTGTTTTAACCTGTCGAAGTGTCTTGAATTACCGAGATATCGAGTCTGATCGGAATGTCTTGGGAGGAGGTCTATTCCTTCGTTGACCGTGAGAGCTTGTCATGGGCTAAGTTGGGACTCCCCTGTAGGGATTGAACTTTCGAAAGCCGTGCCCGCGGTTATGGGCAGATGGGAATTTGTTAATGTCCGGTTGTAGATAACTTGAACCTTAATTAATTAAAATGAATCAACTGAGTGTGTTACCGTGATGGCCTCTTCTCGGCGGAGTCCGGGAAGTGGACACGGTGTTGGATTAATGTTTGTGCAGGTTGTTCTCTAGCTTCTTGCCCGTGCTTTGCATCCTCTTCTCGCTCTTTTTTGTGTATAAGTTAGCCACCATACTTGCTAGTCGCTTGCTGCAGCTCCACATATATTTTGCCTTACCATTCCTATAAGCTTAAATAGTCTTGATCGCGAGGGTGCGAGATTGCTGAGTCCCTGTGACTCACAGATTACTATAACTCCAGATGCAGGTCCAGGTGATTCCGCTCCAGGTGACGAGTACGAGCTCAAGTGGGAGTTCGACGAGGACTCTCAGCGTTACTACGTTTCCTTTCCCGATGATCAGTAGTGGTTCCTAGTTGGGGTTTGATTCGGGGCCGTGTCGCATGTTGGGTTCTCTTCTATTTTGGCACCGTAGTCGGGCCATGAGTGTTTTGGATGATGTTATGTTATTTATGTTCTTTGATGTGACATGGTGAGTGTAAGCCAACTATGTTCTTACCTTTATTATTCATATTACATGGGATGTTGTGAAGATTGCCTAACTTGCGACATATGCCTTCAATGCGATTATGTCTCTAAGTCGTGCCTCGACACGTGGGAGCTATAGTCGCATCGAGGGTGTTACAAGTTGGTAATCAGAGCCTTCCCCGACCTTAGGAGCCCCATTGCTTGATTGTTTTTAGCAGCCGAGTTGTGTCTAGAAAAATGTTTTGAGTCTTTAGGAATTATATATCGGAGAGCTTAGGAATTCTTTTTACTTCCCAGTCTCCTCATCGCTCTGGTAAGGCATCCTGACGTAGAATTTTGACTCTTCTCTTCTCAAATTTCACCAAATTTTTTTTAGGATCACGCGAGTATCTTGGAATCGTTCCGATGGCTTATGATGAGAATACTGTCTTGGTGCCTCCTGTCAGGGGTTTAGTGGAAGTGTCCCGGGGAGTTGAGCTCTGAGGTGTTGTCATCATAATTTTATCGTTGCAATTCTGGAATACTTGAGATATGTTCGCCGACATCGAAAATCTCTTTTATGCAGTTTGTTGGTGAGATAACCTCGACGCCACCCAGTACTGGGGCGGGAGTTCGGGAGTATCGCCATAACTTGTATAACGGATGCTTTTCGAAGGTTGAGGTAGATGGTTTCCGAAAGTTTCTTGGTTATGTGTTAAAGGATGGATACATCTGGATGTAGGATTTGCTAGTTTGGGTGAGATATAATGCTTCCCCTGTATCCCCAACACCTGATTGCATAACCGGAAAGGTTCGGAAGTTTCATAGGTGGGAATTCTAGTAACTCTAGTTTTTCTTCCACGGATATTGGTTTGAGATTGGGATTTCTTACCGATTATTCGTTCTCATCCCGTACCTTGTTGATTTATTTCTCTACCTTAATTCTACGTGGCTTCTCAATTTATGGATATGTGACCATTTCAAGAGGAATGCATTCGTTCATTTTGTTCGGATGTGAAGACTATATGTTGCAATTTTCATTCCGTTGGATTCAGCTTCAATATTTATCTGTCAATGTGCTAATGGTGGTCAACCTCTTCAGGATGGCTCCTCCAATGCGCACGACTCCGAATCCTGATCCGCCACCGCCTCCACCTCCTCCAGAGGCATGGCAAGCTGTGATGGCCGCAACCAATGCAAACACACAGCTGATCATGCAAATTCTCCAAGAGCGCAATCAAGGCAGTCAAGGGAATCAAGGCAGCAATCAGAGTCACTTTGCTACACTCAACCAGTTCCTTGCTAACGGGCCAAAGACTTTTAGCAATTGTGTTGAGGCAACCAATGCTGACGATTGGCTTGTGGATCTGTGTAAGCATTTCGAGTGTAGTAACGTCAGACCTGAGGACTTTGTCAAGTTCGCTTCCTTCCAACTCAAAGATCAAGCTGCAGAATGGTTCCAGCAGTACAGGGATTCCAGAGGTGGACGTGTTATCACTTGGGATGATTTCCGTCGAGATTTCTGGGCTCATCATATTCCACAGAGCGTGGTTGAAAGCAAGCATGAGGAATTCCGCAATCTGAAGCAAGGCTCTTTGTCTGTCTATGACTACAACAAGTTGTTCCAGAAGCTTGCCCGCTTTGCCAAGAAGGACGTGCCTGATGAGAAGAGCATGATATATCAGTTCAGGGGTGGTCTCAGAGAAGAAATTCAACTTGCTCTTTTTCTCTTTGAGCCCTTGAGGTACGATGAGTTCTACAACATGGCACTGAAGCAAGAGGCTGCTCAGTTGAGGTGTGATGCTTCCAGGAAGCGAGTCAGAGATGTTACTCCTTCTTCCTCTACTCAAGTGGCCAAGCAGCAGAAGTTTTGGCTTCCTCCTCCTCCGTTCCGTCAGCCGTATTAGCAGAAGAGCAAAGGTGGCAGTGGTTCTTCCCACCCACCCAACCCTGGCTTTCAGAACAAGACTTCGTCTCAAGCTCCAAGATCGAGTGCTCCGTATCACCGTCCGCTTTCAGAGGTCACGTGCAACAAGTGCCAACAGAAGGGGCACTATGCCAACAAGTGTCTCAACCAGAGGCGTCTTCCTCCTCCTCCTCCTGTCAGATCGGCAAGTACAGCTGTGGTCAAGCATAACCCCAAGCATGCCAAGGTCAATTTGATGAATGCAGCTCAGGTAGAGGACTCGTCAGATGTGATCATGGGTAACCTTCCTGTTAATGATATTCCCGCAAAAGTACTTTTTGACTTTGGTGCATCGCATTCCTTCATGTCATTCCCATTTGCATCGGAGAACAATTTTAGTACTAAGGCTTTACCTAGAGCTATGCAAGTCGTCTCTCCGGCTAAGCGTCTGAGTTCCAGTTTGATGGTTCCGGATATTTCTATCTTGATGGGTGACTTCAAGTTTCTGGCTTCTCCAATAGTTCTCGGTGACTCGGATATTGATCTTATTCTTGGAATGGATTGGCTTTCTAAACACAAGGCTCAACTTGATTGTGCAGCCAGGCAGATTCAATTGACTCATTCGTCTGAGGATGTAATTGTCTTTTCCGCTCAGGATAATACCATTCGTCTCTTTTCTCTCAATGAGAAGGGTGAATTGGATGCCATCTCTCAAATTCCAGTCGTTTGTGAATATCAAGACGTTTTTCCAGAAGACCTCCCAGGAATGCCTCCGCACCGGCCAGTTGAATTCGTTATTGAACTTGAGCCTGGCACGGAACCTGTGTGCAAACGTCCTTACAAGCTCGGACCTGAAGAGTTGAAGGAGCTGAAGAAGCAACTTGATATGCAAGAGAAAATGGGTCTCATCCGGCCTAGTTCTTCTCCGTGGGGTTGTGGTGTTCTTTTTGTGAAGAAGAAGGATGGAACGGACCGACTTTGTGTTGATTACCGTCCAGTGAACAAGAAGACCATCAAGAACAAATATCCACTTCCCAACATCAATGAGATGTTCGAACAACTCAAAGGTGCCCAAGTATTCTCCAAGCTTGATCTCCGTATGGGTTATCACTAGATTCGCATTCGTGAAGAAGATATTCCCAAGACAGCATTCAGAACAAGCTTTGGTTCATATGAATACACTGTCATGTCTTTTGGCCTTGCCAACGCTCCTCCGACGTTCTCTCGCATGATGAACTTCACCTTCAATGCCTACACCAATGACTTCATTTTGGTCTATCTCGACGACATTCTGGTTTTCTCCAAGAACAAGGAAGATCATGCCAAACACTTGCGTTTGGTGCTTGATAAGCTCAGGGAACATCAGTTCTACGCCAAGTTCTCCAAGTGTGAATTTTGGCTCGATGAGGTTCTTTATCTTGGTCATATCATCTCTACCAAGGGCATTGCCGTGAATCCTGAGAAGGTGTCTGCTATTGTGAATTGGAAACCTCCTTAGAACGTGAAGCAACTCCGCAGTTTTCTCGGTCTCGCAAGCTATTGCCGAAGATTCGTTGAAAACTTTTCCAAGATCGCGAAGCTTCTCTCAAATCTTCTTCAGAAGCACGTCAAGTACGTTTGGTCTCCGGAGTGTGATATTGCTTTCAACGCTTTGAAAGAGAAGTTGATCACTGCTCCAGTTCTGACTCCGCCTGATGAATCCAAGCCGTACGAGGTCTTTTGTGATGCCTCTCTCCAAGGTCTTGGCGCAGTATTGATGCAAGAGAAGAAAGTTGTTGCTTATACCTCTCGCCAGCTGAAGCCTAATGAGAAGAACTACCCCACTCATGATCTCGAGTTGGCGGCAGTTGTGCATGCTTTGTTGACTTGGAGACATCTTCTATTGGGAAGAAAAGTGGACATTTTCACTGATCACAAGAGTCTCAAGTACATCTTCACTCAGCCTAATCTCAACCTCAGGCAAACTCGATGGGTCGAAATGATTCAAGAGTATAATCCGAGTATCGAGTATACTCCTGGCAAGGCCAATGTGATTGCTGACGCTTTGAGCAGAAAGGCCTACTGCAGCAGTTTGATTCTTAAGCCTTATCAACCCAAGCTTTGTGAAGCTTTCCGCAAGCTGAATCTGCAAGTTGTTCCTCAAGGTTTCCTTGCCAACCTTCAAGTCTCTCCTACCTTAGAAGACCAGATTCGCCAAGCCCAGCTTCTTGATGCTATGGTGAAAAAGGTGAAGATTGGGATTGCCAAGAGTCAGTCCAAGTACAAGTGCTACCGCCTTGATGACAAGGACACTCTCTTCTTCGAGGATCGTATTGTTGTGCCCAAAGGTGAACTTCGTAAAGTGATCATGAACGAGGCTCACAATTCTCTCCTCTCCATCCACCCTGGGAGTACGGAGATGTATCAGGATCTCAAGCAAGCTTATTGGTGAACTCGAATGAAGCGTGAAATCGCTCAATTCGTGAATGAATGTGATGTCTGCAGAAGAGTGAAGGCAGAACACCGAAGGCCAGCTGGTCTCCTCCAACCTCTTGCCATTCCAGAATGGAAGTTTGACCACATTGAAATGGACTTCGTGACTGGGTTTCCAAAGTCCAAGCGTGGCAATGATGCTATATTCGTTGTCATCGACAAGCTCACCAAAGTGGCTCACTTTCTGCCTATCAAAGAGTCGATCACTGCAGCTCAATTGGCGGAACTCTATACCTCTCGTATTGTCTCTCTGCACGGTATTCCTCAAGTGATCTCTTCAGACCGTGGCAGCATCTTTACCTCCAAATTTTGGGATTCCTTTCAGAAGGCCATGGGCACCAACATCCGCTTCAGCACAGCTTTCCATCCTCAAACAAGTGGTCAAGTTGAGCGTGTCAACCAAATTCTTGAAGATATGCTCAGGGCTTGTGTGATCTCCTTCGGCATGAAATGGGAGGATTGTCTTCCTTATGCTGAATTCTCCTATAATAACAGTTTTCAAGCAAGTTCGGGCAAGGCCCCATTTGAAATTCTGTATGGCAGGAAGTGCCGTACCCCTCTCAACTGGTCTGAAACCGGTGAACGTCAGCTGCTGGGTAATGACTTAATCACAAAAGCAGAAGAAATGTGCAAAGTCATTCGTGATAACCTCAAAGCAGCCCAATCCCGCCAGAAGAGCTACTATGATAGCAAGCACCGTGATTTGGCTTTCGAGATCGGAGATCATGTTTACCTCCGTGTCTCTCCTATGAAAGGTACTCGTCGCTTCGGTATCAAAGGGAAGCTTGCCCCTAGATACGTGGGACCTTTCAAGATTTTCAGCAAGAGAGGCGACCTCGCCTATCAACTCGAGCTTCCTTCAAACTTTGCAAATGTTCATGACGTGTTCCATGTCTCTCAGCTTTGAAAGTGCTTCAAGACTCCTGACCGCACCGTCAACTTCGAGGACATTGAGCTCCAAGAAGATCTGTCTTATCATGAGCACCCAGTTGCTATTCTTGAAGAGACTGAACGCAAGACTCGCAACAAGTCAATCAAATTCCTCAAAGTCAAGTGGTCGCACCATTCCGACCGTGAAGCTACCTGGGAACGCAAGGATCACCTCCGTTCTGAGTACCCAGAGTTCTTTCAGTCCTAGATCTCGGGACGAGATCCTTTCGTAGTGGTGGAGTACTGTAACGCCCCGGATGTAACTTTCCCAATTTGTACTCCAACTCTTGTTGTTTCCGGCGTTAAGTTATATTTATTTCTCGGGTTCGGGTCTTTGTCTCCGTGTGTTATTTTCGTTTTCATGCATCTCATATCATGTCATCATGTGCATTGCATATGCATACGTGTTCATCTCATGCATTCGAGCATTTTCCCCATTGTCTGTTTTGCATTCCGGCGCTTCATTCTCCTCCGGTGGTCATTTCTAGCTTTCTTAAGTGTGTGGGGTTTAAACGTTTCCGCATTGGACCGAGACTTGCCAAGCGGCCTTGGTTTACTACCGGTAGACCGCCTGTCAAGTTTCGTATCATTTGGACTTTGTTTGGTACTTCAGCGGTTAACCGAGGGACCGATAAGGCCTCATGTGTGTTGCAGCCCAACACCCCTCCATTTTGGCCCAAAACCCACCAAACTCTGCTCCATCATCTAGAGCGTTCGATCACGATCGCGTGGCCGAAAACCGCACCTCATTTGGACTCTCCTAGCTCCACTTATGCCTATAAATGCCCCCCCCCCGTTTTTCAGATCTCTCCTCCCCCGCGAAACCCTAAAATTCCCTCGCGCTGGCCGGACGTGTCCGACCCGGCCGGACGAAATCGCCGCCGCCGCCTCAGCCTACCAGACGCCGCCACGTGGCGCCGCCACCTACCTCCGCCGCCGGGCCCGAAGGCCCAGATCCGGCCCCCGACTCCGCCACCGCGGGCCACTCCCTCCGCCGCCTCCTCGCCCGCAGGCCGCCGCCACCGCGCCCGGCTGCCGCCGCCGCCCCGCTGTTGCCGCTGACCGCCGCCGCCGATGCCACACCCCGCCGCCGCCGACGCCAAGCTCCGCCACCTCGCCGGCTAGGCGCGCCGCCAACGCCCGATGCCGACGACCGCGCCCCGGCGCCCCCTCGTCTCACCGGCCTCGGATCCGGCCGCCCCCTCCAACGCCGGCCACCGCGGCCATCGTTTCCGGCCACCTCGACCTCGGGTGCTATAGTGTTCTCCGGCGACGTCGTAATCCGTGCGGATCTCAGATCTGAAAATAAACCCTAGGGTTGACTTTTTCCCTCTCCCTCTAATTTTTTTGTGCAACCTTTGACCTGCCGTATCTCCGCGTTCGTAGCTCCGATTTGGACATATAGTATATCAAAATGTTCGTCTCGACGAGTACATCATTTCATTCCATTGCATTATTTTCATTTGAGCTCATCTTGATGCCCGAAATGCTGTTAGAAAGAGGCTTCATGAGTAAATTGTCAGATCTGCTAGTTCATCTTAGACTTTTGTCATTTTTGCCATGATTATTGTGTGCATGATATGCCTGTGAGTCCTTTATATGTTTTGTTAAGGATTTTGTCTTCTTTTCAGAGGTGCAACCCATGAATTTTTAGGATGTGTGTGGTGACTTGTGCAAGCTTGCAAATTGAGGCACCCGGTAAATCTGTTTTCAGGGACTTAGTAGTTTTCAGTACGTCTGGGATTATTTAGTTCATGATGCCATATGTTCTTGTTGTTCCTTAGTGATCCGTGCCTCTTTTGAGGATGATCAGTAAAAGAGTTTTGTTTATCATGATATGCTCTATGCATCCATGTCTTTGTTTGAAATTATGGAGCACACTAGCTTGAGTCAATCGAGCTCTACTTTTGCTTCGTGGTGAATCTGGGCAGATCGTCAACTCGTTTGCGATTTTGCCGATGTTATTGTAGTTGATCCGTGCATGCTATGCCATTGTTCTTGCCATTTCTAGCTAGACTTTTGTGCCTTATTAATGGATGTATGCTTGCCTTGCCATGACTTGCACCGTGGTGAGTGCATCGAGCTCGTTTACATGCCTTCGTGAGTTATATTTCAGCATGTCTCAGTTTTCACTAAGTCTGAAAACTGATTGTGTTTGAGCTATGTTCGTGTGCTTGTTAGTATATTTTGTGAACCCTTTTGGCCCCAGGTCACTTAGGGACTTTTGTTAAGCTTGTTGAGTAGCTCCATGCTATGTTCTTCTTTGTCATAATCAGGTCATTTATCATGTTGTTTTCTTGCTTCGAAGAGGGCTTCGTGGTCTGAAATTTCAAACTAGTGTTAATTTCACTAAGTCTGAAATCTGTTTTGCAATTGCGTTTTTGCCATGCTTGTTTGAACCTCATAATGGATGAATTGGCCGTGGTTCAGTGCTAGTCTTTTGTTAAGCATCTTGTGTGCATCCCTGCCATGTATTTTGTTGTCATGTTTGGGTGCTGTAGCATGTTCATTTCATTACATTTAGATGCCTACTTGCCGTAGATCGCAGACCGGTGTCATATCTTAAAACGCTTGCCATTTCCAAACCGTAACTCCGATTCCGGCGTTCTTTATATCGTTTTCAAGCGATTTCATCTCATATTTCCAGTGGCACCCTTGGAATTCCAAGTTGAGGCCAGGTTCATGCATTTCCTGTCATATCTTGCATATTGCATCCCGCATCGCATCCCGCATAGCATATCATCATTTCATCATATTGCTTGTTCTTGCACGTGGTTGATTGTATCCTTGTTGCTTGTTTGTCTTGTTTGGGTAGAGCTGGGAGACGAGTTCGCTACCGAGGAGCCCGTTGAGTTTGCTTGTGAGGATCCAGTCAACTCTGACAACTGTGCAGGCAAGATGATCATACCCTCGAAATCACTACTATCTTTGCTATGCTAGTTTGCTCGCTCTTTTGCTATGCCAATGCTACGATGCCTACCTTTTGCTTGTCAGCCTCCCAATTGCCATGTTGAAACTCTAACCCACCATGTCCTAGCAAACCGTTGTTTGGCTATGTTACCGCTTTGCTCAGCCCCTCTTATAGTGTTGCTAGTTGCAGGTGAAGATTGGAGGTCGTTCCTTCTTGGAACATTTACTTACTTGTTGGGATATCATTATATTGCTATGTTATCTTAATGCATCTATATACTTGGTAAGTGTGGAAGGCTCGGCCTCTCGCCTAGTGTTTTGTTCCACTCTTGCCGCCCTAGTTTCCGTCATATCAGTGTTATGTTCCCGGATTTTTGCGTTCCTTACGCGGTTGGGTTATAATGGGAACCCCTTGATATTTCGCCTTGATTAAAGCTTGTCCAGCAATGCCCAACATTGATCTTACCTTTTGCCACCTAGCCTTTTCTTTCCCTTGGGTTCTGCAGACTCAAGGGTCATCTCATTTTAGCCCCCCCACGGGCCAGTGCTCCTCTGAGTGTTGGTCCGAACTGAGCTGCCTAAGGGGCCACCTCGGGGAAACTTGAGGGTTGGTTTTTACTCGTAGCTAGTCTCATCTGAGTGTGCCCTGAGAAAGAGATATGTGCAGCTCCTATCGGGATTTGTCAGCACATTCGGGCGGTGTTGCTGGTCTTGTTTTAACCTGTCGAAGTGTCTTGAATTACCGAGATACCGAGTCTGATCGGAACGTCTTGGGAGGAGGTTTATTCCTTCGTTGACCGTGAGAGCTTGTCATGGGCTAAGTTGGGACTCCCCTGCAGGGATTGAACTTTCGAAAGTCGTGCCCGCGGTTATGGGCAGATGGGAATTTGTTAATGTCCGGTTGTAGATAACTTGAACCTTAATTAATTAAAATGAATCAACTGAGTGTGTTACCGTGATGGCCTCTTCTCGGCGGAGTCCGCGAAGTGGACACGGTGTTGGAGTAATGTTTGCGCAGGTTGTTCTCTAGCTTCTCTCCCGTGCTTTGCATCCTCTTCTCGCTCTCTTTTGCGTATAAGTTAGCCACCATACTTGCTAGTCGCTTGCTGCAGCTCCACATATATTTTGCCTTACCATTCCTATAAGCTTAAATAGTCTTGATCGCGAGGGTGCGAGATTGCTGAGTCCCTGTGACTCACAGATTACTATAACTCCAGATGCAGGTCCAGGTGATTCCGCTCCAGGTGACGAGTACGAGCTCAAGTGGGAGTTTGACGAGGACTCTCAGTGTTACTACGTTTCCTTTCCCGATGATCAGTAGTGGTTCCTAGTTGGGGTTTGATTCGGGGCCGTGTCGCATGTTGGGTTCTCTTCTATTTTGGCACCGTAGTCGGGACATGAGTGTTTTGGATGATGTTATGTTATTTATGTTCTTTGATGTGACATGGCGAGTGTAAGCCAACTATGTTCTTCCCTTTATTATTCATATTACATGGGATGTTGTGAAGATTGCCTAACTTGCGACATGTGCCTTCAATGCGATTATGTCTCTAAGTCGTGCCTCGACACGTGGGAGCTATAGTCGCATCGAGGGTGTTACAATGCAGGAAGGCACATTATGGGAATTCCGCTTCTTCAACACTGTCGGTAGTCAAAATTATTTACACTTGTCTCTTCACCTTTACCACCTTTAAATACTATGGTTCATCATAGTTAATTGCTGCCTAATTCAGTAATTACTGAACATATTGTACTTGCAACTTTATTTAAGGATTCATTGTTGAACCATTGTGCCGAGAATTTGAATTGCACATTTCGTGTTTCAAAATTTTGAATTAATAATAAATTACAGGCAAAAATAAAAAGTGAACAGACGGTCATGGAACTTTGCAAATGGTTCTGGCAGTAAAAGCGCTTGTGATGGTTAGCCCAATGCCACACAGTTTTCTACATCAAATCATGTGTGATGTAGTTAATGAAAGCAAACAGTTAACCAAGGCAGACCGTGTGTGATAGTTACACCTTTCAAACGCGAGTGTATACATAAAACCATGTGGGATGTACATCCGAACAGAAACGTTTTCCCTTGATTGACTTTGTGGGATGTGCATAAGAACAAAAATGTATTCCTTGGATTGACTATGTGTGATATACATATGAACGGAAATGATTTTCTGGGATTTACCGTGTGGGATGTACATACCTACGGAAATGATTTTCTTGGATTACCGTGTGGGATGTACATACCTACGAAAATGATAGGGTTTCGATGCCTCGCCCGACCGCACACGGCCCCAGCCTGGGTCCTAGGAGGGCCTATCCCTGATGATTTCTAGGCGGTGTGGGAGGGACACCTTATCGCACACACTCACTTGGCGACGCTTCAAAGTGCCATCGCGAAAAGGGGTTAAAAATCGTTTGTTTAGGACCGACGCGCACCGATGATAGATCAAGTTGGCCAAACAAAACCCAAATATCGGAGATTGTGTGATGCATATCGTATAATCATACCCACGGATACTTGAGGGGACATTGGAGTATCTAGGTGACATTAGGGTTTTGGTTGATTTGTGTCTTAAGGTGTTATTCTAGTACGAACTCTAGGATAGATTGAACGGAAAGAATAGCTTCGTGTTATTTTACTACGGACTCTTGAATAGATCGATCAAAAAGAACAACTTTGAGGTGGTTTCGTACCCTACAATAATCTCTTCGTTTGTTCTCCGCAATTAGTGACTTTGGAGTGACTCTTTGTTGCATGTTTAGGGATAGTTATATGATCCAATTATGTTATTATTGTTGAGAGAACTTGCACTAGGGAAAGTATGGACCCTAGGCCTTGTTTCCTAGCAATGCAATACCGTTTGTGCTCACTTTTATCATTAGTTACCTTGCTGTTTTTATATTTTCAGATTACAAAAACCTATATCTACCATCCATATTGCACTTGTATCACCATCTCTTCATCGAACTAGTGCACCTATATAATTTACCATTGTATAGGGTGTGTTGGGGACACAAGAGAATCTTTGTTATTTGGTTGCAGGGTTGTTTGAGAGAGACCTTCTTCATCCGACGCCTCCCACGGATTGATAAATCTTAGGTCATCCACTTGAGGGAAATTTGCTGCTGTCCTACAAACCTCTGCACTTGGAGGCCCAACAACGTCTGCAAGAAGAAGGTTGTGTAGTAGACATCAGTTTTCAATGGGATCACATCATTAGAGAATGTTGTGATTGACATGACCCATTCGTTAGCTTAGCACTATGATCGTTTAGTTTATTGCTATTGCTTTCTCCATAACTTATACACGTTCCTATGACCATGAGATTATGCAACTCCCGAATACCGGAGGAACACTTAGTGTGCTGTCAAACATCACAACGTAACTGGGTGATTATAAAGATGCTCTACAGGTGTCTCCGATGGTGTTTGTTGAGTTGGCATAAATCAAAATTAGTATTTGTCACTCCGATTGTCGGAGAGGTATCTCTGGGCCCTCTCGGTAATGCACAACACTATAAGCCTTGCAACCAATGTGACCAATGAGTTTGTTACGGGATGTTGCATTACGGAGCGAGTAATTAGACTTGTCGGTAACGAGATTGAACTAGGTATGATGATACCGATGATCGAATCTCGGGCAAGTAACATATCGATGAGAAAGGGAACAACATATGTTATTATGCGGTTTGACCGATAAAGATCTTCATAGAATATGTAGGAACCAATATGAGCATCCAGGTTCCACTATTGGTTATTGACCAGAGATGAGTCTCGGTCATGTCTACATAGTTCTCGAACCTGTAGGGTCCACACGCTTAATGTTCGATGATGATCGGTATTTTGACTTTATGTGTTTTGATGTACAGAAGGTATTTTGGAGTCCTGAATGAGATCACGGACATGACGAGGAGTCTCGAAATGGTCGAGGTCGAGAAATGAAGATTGATATATTGGATGACTATATTCAGACACCGGAATGGTTCCGAGGTGTATCGAGTATTTACTGGAGTACCGGGGGGTTACCGGACCCCCCTGGGGAGTTAATGGGCCTTCATGGGCCATAGTAGAAGAGAGGAAGAGGCGGCCAAGTGGTGGGGCGCCCCCCCCCAAGCCCAATCCGAATTGGGGAAGGGGGTCGGCCCCCCTTTTCCTTGTCTCCCTCTTCCCCTTCCTCCCCCCTCCTAGTTGGAGTAGGAAAGGGGGGAACCCTACTCCTAGTAGGAGTAGGAATCAACCCTTGGGGAGCGCCCTAGGAGGCCGCCCTCCCCTCCTCCACTCCTTTATATACGGGGGAGGGGCACCCCATAGACACAAAAGTTGATCTTAGCCGTGTGCGGTGCCCCCTCCACAGATTTCCACCTCGATCATATTATCGTAGTGCTTAGGTGAAGCCCTGCGTCGGTAACTTCAAAATCACCGTCAACATGCCGTCGCGCTGACGAAACTCCCCTACGGCCTCAGCTGGATCTAGAGTTCGAGGGACGTCATCGAGCTAAATGTGTGCGGATCGCGGAGGTGCCGTGCGTTTGGTACTTGATCGGTTGGATCGCGAAGACGTTCGACTACATCAACCGCGTTACTTAACGCTTCCGCTTTCGGTCTACGAGGGTACGTGGACACACTCTCCCCGCTCGTTGCAATGCTTCTCCTAGATAGATCTTGCGTGATCGTAGGAAAATTTTGAAATACTACGTTTCCCAACACCTCGCGAGGTGCATCTTGCATAGATATCTCCGATCCTCGGCAGCCAGCCTGGTGAGGCCGCCCCTCAGGGAGATCTTGGTGTCGTCCACCTCCTGAGGCTTGGCCCCTCGCGAGGGTCTTGGGTTGTTGTTGCTGAAGCTGGGCTGTACCGGGCCGTCGTCGGAGCCACGCTGTGGGCCGCAGGCAGGCAAGTCCGGGTACCCCCGTTCCCATGACGCCGATAGTAGCCCCAAGTCGCACTCGAGATTGGCTTCGAGGCGAAGCCAAAGGGCAAGTGTGGAGCGCCGCGGGCCCCAACCGCCTGTGGCCTCGGTTGACGCATGGCGATTAATGGGATGTGGGCGCCTCTGCTTCCCCATGCTGCCTCGACAACCGTTCGACTTCATGAGACCCTGCTGCATGCATAGAAAACCATCATTACACACGATCGTGGAGGCCGGCAGTTGGCCTCCTTCTGGATATAAATGAGGGGAGAGGCGGAGCCCCCTTGCTCATCTTTGTCTTCTCGCCACCCGCTCCTTCTTCCTCCTACTAGCCTTACTGACTTTATCGGATCTGGGGTTCCGGCAGACCCTTGAGGTTCGAACACTAGGGTGCGCGCGAAGGTTTTCTCCCTATCGATCCACGCCCTAGCTCTCTAAGATCTCGCAGACGAACACGACAAACTCTCAACACAGAAAGACACAAGATTTATATTGGTTCGGGCCACCGTTGTGGTGTAACACCCTACTCTAGTGTGGTGGTGGTGGATTGCCTCTTGGGCTAATGACGAACAGTACAGAGGGAAGAACAGCCTCCTGAGGTCGAGGTGTTCTTGTGTTTGGTGAGCTTGTGTGTGTGAGGATCGGAATCAGCTGCCGACTTGTGATGGTGTCGATCCGATGCCCCTCATGGTGGTGGCTAGTTCTACTTATATAGGCCCCGGTCCTCTCCCAAAATATTAAGCGGGAAGGGATGCCACAATGGCCAATTCGAAAGGGGACAACTAGTACAAGCTATCCTGACAAAAGGTGGTCTTCGCCTGCAAAAGGCTCTGGTGATGACGCCGTCTTGGGCTCCATGGTGACCTCCGTCTTGTCGTCCTTATGGTCCTGGTATCATTGCACCAATATGGAAACCTTTGCTTGATGCCTCGGTACTCCACGTCTGCGCTTGCCACCTTAGCACCAAAGAGGAAACAAGGACGCTGCACGCGCTGACGCTCGCCTGGCCTCGATCATCATGGCTCACGTCACGAGGACCTCGCGACGTTTACCTTGCCTTGATCTCTCCGCCCCTTGGGAGCCTGCCTGGCGAGGCCGCTCTTGAGGAGGTCTTGTGTCATTCGCCCCGCGAGGCTTGGCCCCTCGCGAGGGTCTTGATGTCTTGTCGATGAAGATGGGCCGTATGAACCTGCCAGCCCAGCCACGTCGTGGGCCGCAGGCAGGCATGTCTGTGGACCCCCATTCCCAGAACACCGACAGTAGCCCCCGGGCCCGAGGCGCACTCAGGCTTGGCTTCAAGGCGAAGCGAAAGGGTCAAGCGTAGAGCGCCACGGGCCCCCAAAGCATGCGGCCTCGGTTGACGCGTGGCGGTTGATTGGACGTGGGCGTCTCCGCTTCACCATGCTGCCTTTGAACCCGCCTGGCTATGCAGCTCTCGCAACCCACACAGTTATTCTCACAATGCGCAAGCCTTGCTCCCTTGGTCCTTCTGCTTCCTCGAGACTCTACTCCTCCTCTCCAATCTGAGCTGCATGCCACCTGCTTCGCTGCCATGGCACCGAAACAAGCAGACAAGGGGAAGAAGCCTCTGTCCTTGCCTGGTTCGCCTCCAGCCGCCGAGCCTGTAGTCGGCCGGTCCTTGGTGCTCAACGACAAGGCCATGG
This sequence comes from Triticum aestivum, assembly GCF_018294505.1. Lineage (NCBI taxonomy): Eukaryota > Viridiplantae > Streptophyta > Magnoliopsida > Poales > Poaceae > Triticum > Triticum aestivum. Next base: position 182,267,738 of record NC_057806.1, on the reverse strand, counting down.
ACAAGGTGCCCCCGTGCTCGCCACCAGTTTCAACGAGTGGGGGGAGACGGTGGCTTGGCCTGCGTCTCGTGCTCGTATTGCTCAGGCGGTCACCGAGGTCCCAATCTTCATTGATGTCCTCTGGGCAGGCCTGACCCCCCTTCTCTGCCTTCTTCAACGCGGTGCTCGAACATTACCAGATCCATGTGCTGCATCTCGACCCCCAATCCATGACTCTCCTCGCTGTCTTCGCCTTCATGTGTGACTGATCCCCGGCACCCTCCGTGGGCATTGCTCCCTCCGTGGCCCTTCTCCGCCACTTCTTCTCACTTCATCTGACTGATCCCTGGCAAAGCTCGGGGTACATAAGCTTCCAGGACGTGGCTGTGACGGCTGGTGTGGGGATCGACTTCGAGCTTCGTCCATCGACACGCGAGTTTCGGACACGATGGGTATTCGTCGACGCCGGTGTGCTCAGCCCTCTGCTCCAGGCCCCGTCAGGGCCCGCTGTTCCCCACTCTGGGTGGGACCATGAGAGGCTCGCGAGCCCCCGTCTTGCCCCTGTCTGGTTCAGGCTAAGGATGTTCCATGGCGTGACCGTGCCGATGGTGGTGAAGGAGTTCATCAAGCGCCGGGTCGCTCCGCTTCAACGCCATTCTCATCCGATGTGGACCTTGCTCAACAGTTAGGACCAGATGAGGCTTCAGGAGTCCGGGCTCCCCCTTGGGGCGCGATAAACAGTGCTCAAGGTCCTAACAGGTGTCTCTTTGCTGGATGACTTGCCTGGGAAGAACTGTCTGCTCTACCGATGCAGGAAGAAAGCCGAATTCGCTGCTGGCATGCCTTCCTTCGAAGAGTGGGGGCTGCGTCCGGACGGCCTGGTGGGATCCCGTGAGAACCCTGCCAGCGTGGTTCCCATCTTGGTTCCTATTGTCGAGCTCGCCCCGAATGTGGGTGCATGGGGACAAGCGCCACCAGAGGATGGCGGATCGAGCGCTGATGTGCAGACGCTGCCCGGGGCTCCTGAGGCATCGTCCTCAGGATCCCGTGATCCTGGGTCGCCGGTAGCTGAGGCGATGCAGCACGCGGCTCCCAAGGCCGAAACTCCGGAGGCCTCGGGAGGTCGTGGTGAGATGGCGCCCGACCGTTCTGTGCAGCCAGGCACCCCTGAAGCTGTCCTCTTGAGCACTTCCCCAACTACTACCCACACTGGTCGCCACGTTCAGTGCTTCGGCCGACTTTGCCTGGACTTCAAGGAGTTCCGCAAGAGGAAAGGATCTCCAAGCGGCAGTGATACCTTCGGGACATTGAAGCGACGAAAGTACATTGCCGTTGACGAGTAAGTATCTTATCTTTGTGATCTTCTGTGTGCCGCCTTCCTTCCCTAACGATTGTCCCCTCAGGACCCCTTCTGCCGAGGCCATGAAGCCTCCTGAGAAGCAGCTCCCTCTCATCCCGTCGCACCCGCCAAGCTCCAGTGTCGTAGGTTCGGTCGCCGCATATGGCATGGGGTCAGTCATGGGGGTTGGTTCGTCATCAAGGCGCCCCGAGCTTGGGCCTTCGTCGTCCTTTCTTCGTGGCCTTGCTCGGAGCGCAGCAGGCGTGCCAAGGGCTCCTCCCCTGGTCATGGTCGGCAGCTGGTTGTCCCCGTTCCCGGGGTCTTCTTCAAGCAACGGGACCTGCCCGGTTTGGGCCCATCGCGAGGGCCGGTCGGCGCCAGGGGCCGCGCCAGCCCGCAGCCCCCTGCCGAGAGAAGGTGCTCCACGCCGGGCATCGCCCACAACCCCTGTAGCAGAGGATGAGATGGGCTGTGCGCTTGAGTTCGAGCGCGGGCGGAGCGTCGTTCGTCACGAGCTCTTCCAGGAGGCGATGGGCGCGATGGACCGACTTGGCGAAGAACTTGAGGGTGTCGACGCGCGCCATGAGGCCAAGGGTCTTCGATTGGCGGAGGAGTGGCACAAGTTGAAGGTGGCCATCAACCTCGGGATCCACCAGCGTAAACTGGACAATGCGAAGGCCGACGCCTCCCTTGCGGCCTCCCGTGAAGCCTGCTCCCGAGCTCTGGAGGAGGCTTGTGAAGCTGACCGCCGTCGTGAGGCTGTGGAGAAGCGCGCGTGGGAGCTCCACACCTGGAGTGCGTCCCTCGAGCAGCAAGTGGAGGCGCGCAAGGCCGCCCTCGCGGCTCTAAGGGGGACGCCTACCGAGGAAGATGAGGTCCGGAAGCGAGAAGAGGTGCTGGCTCTGGAAGCCATGGAGCGCAGCCTTGAGTTTGAGCAACTGGAGACAAGGGAGCGTCAAGTTGCCCAAGCGGAGGATGCCGTTGGGGCTCGCGAGGCCCGAGTCCAGGAGGAAGTCGACTGTAGGGTGGCCGAGGTTCGCACGGATCTTGAAGGTCAGCACACCTTGAAGCTAAAGCTTGCGGGAACTGTGGCAGTGGGCAGGACCGCCGCTCTCCGGCCTAGGTCAGATGAGGCGGAGAGGCATGAGGAGGCCACGGCCGCCGCCCTGGTCACGGCGCAGGCGGACTTGGCCTCCACCCGTGCCGAGCTGCTTTCTCTTCAGAGGCGGGTTGACGACGTCGAGGCCGTCGCGCGGCAAAACAGGGAGGATGTCCTTCAACGGCGGACGCTGAAGCGCGAGCACGCCCCCATGCTTCAGGGTCTCCGGAGCAGGGCTAATGCCGCCCTGGGCTTCATCTGTGACGAGAATGCACCGCCTCCCCACTCGGATGACTACGCCAGTCACCTGACCTTCTTCACCAACATGGTGACGCGCCTGGAAGCCCGGTCTAACAGGGCTCGCCAGCTCGTGGAGGAGAGAAGTCACAGTCTGCTCGAGCGCGCATTCTCCCGCGTCTTCAGCCACCTCCGGAACATTGACCTTGACTTTGATTTTGATGCAGCTATCGCTCCCACGCTGAAAGCCATCCAGGGCAACTTGGCGCGGTGGGTTGAAGACCACGTGGATGCGCTGGTCGTGGCCATCGCTTCTGATGAGGACGGAGTTGTGGTTGCGGCGGATGCAGGCAAAGTGGTTGATGATGGCGTCATCGACACCGGCGAAGGTGGAGGCAACGCGAGCGATGGTGACAGCGATGCCAGCAGCGCGTCTGAAGATGACATGGGGGATGCGGCGAGAGACGTATCCGGCTGATTCCCTGTTTCCCTGTTATTTATCCTGTAAAAACTTGGGCGTGGCCCTAGAAGACTGTAAGAGCATTTTGAGAGGGGAGCCCCTCATGTAAACTAGGGATGTCAATGGGGACAATCCCCTATGGGGATACCTACAACATCCCCATCCCCATCTATTCCCTATCATCCCATCCCCATCCCGTTTACATGATTGGGGATGAAATTTCCCCATACCCATGCCCCACTGGGGAACGGGGCCCCATTAGGGTCCCCATCCCCATAAACAAATACTCATATACATAATATGACACCCTATAATCAACATAAATAAATGGTGTTGTCCTTGTCCTGCTAATGCCTATCTAGGTCGTACTTACTTCTTGGTCATGGTGGCAGCTGAGGTGAGGACATGAGATAGGTTTAAGGTTTTTTCAGAGCTTTTTTTGTTTTCGCAAGTTTGTTTGTGAATATTTTAAGGTTGACCGCTGTGTCACAGTTACTAACCTGGTCCCCGATGGGTATTGGGTCTGGGGAATAGGATATCATCCCCATCCCCGTTGTACCCTATGGGGAATAAATTAGTTTTGTAAATATCCCCATGGGGATGTTTTTCTCCCATACCCACCCCCTAATAGATGAAATCCCCATGGGTTTGGCGGGTATGGGGCCCCATTGACATCTCTAATGTAAACAATAGTAGTTTTTATCCTTTCCCGCTAAAATGAGTTTGCGTTTTCGTGAGCTTTAGCACGCCGGGACAAGGGTCTCGTTACGGTTTTACCTTAGCTTTCGTAAGCCCAAACTGGCCTGAGGGATTGCAGGCTCTTGAGGAACCCTTGACGCGTCTGTCGCCGTGCCCGAGAGGGCCGTGTGACAAGTGAGCGGCCGCCATGGCTCGACATGCGTGTGGTTCATGTGCTTCATGCTCAGCCTGGCTCACGAGGGGCCCGCGAGGGGGGAGCGACTGGCGTGAACTCCAAAATAAGGCAAGAACGAGACTGCAGAAATAACTCGAACGAGAAAAGGCATCCCCCCGTGTGCATCAAATAAAAAATTGACTTCAACTTAAATCCAAATCCAGAAAGCAAGGTTACAGAAAAGAGATCCAAAGCAAATGGCCATGTCCGGCGCCTAGTCTAGTCTTCGACATCTTCTCACCAGCGCGGAGCTAAGTGCTGCCACTAGGCATGGGAGGGAGCCCCCGAGGCCCGAGGGCGGCTCTCCGGAGACTCCGGGGCGTGTACAGGCCCACTCATTATTACGTGAGAGTGTCACGGGCAGCGATCTTCACAGGCACAGGGCCTTGCTTCACAGGAACCGGCCTTGCTTCATATCACCAGGTGAGGGCCCCGCCTTGCGCCACCCTCTACCGCCGCTAGGACGACCGGAAGCCTGGACGGCCCAGCGAGGGCAGAGGGCACGCCTGCGGCGCCCTCGGCGACCACGGGTCCTTTGCCGGGGGAAAGGTCACGGTCGCCACCCCGGTAGAGGGCCTACCTCCGGGTGTTGCCTTGCTCCCCGCGACTCAGGGAATGGCCTTGCTCCTGCCCCCTTCCGTGCAAGCCCCAGCGGGTTTCTCCTATTGGGGCAGGCATCGCCGTGTCGGAGCCACCATTTGGCGCCGTAGCCTGGTTCATCTATGACTCATGATTAGCATAAGCTTGCTCCTGAGGGACTAGTGGTACCATGTATCTGTTGTCGATGGCACGGTTGGCGGGGCTCTCTAGCGGCTCTTGGAAGGCTTCAGCTCCCAATGCATCCTCCTCTCACGAGCCGGGGTCACCATCCGACGTGTACTCCTGGTCCATCATGCGGGGCACATAGGCTTCCGGGGCTATCACCCCAAACACCTCGCCGTAGTGCCCCATGCTCCACGTCGCTTGACCCAGCGTGGCGTCCTGAGGGTGATAGCGCGACGCCTCTCTAGGGCCATGGGGGGCAACGCTTGTGCCCATGCTCATCAGAGGCGGCGCGGGGGCAACAGGGCCCCCGGCGCTGCCGGCCACCCTGGTGATGGCGAAGCCCCCGAGCGCTCCCGAGGGGGCGCGGCCGCGGCCTGGCCCGTCGTGAGGTCCATTAGCGACTTGGGACGAAACCAGGTAGCAGAAAGGCGGTACTCCTGATGCCGCCGCATCCAGCAGCTCATCGACACGTTCCAGCAGTTCGTCGCGTCCCCTCTCCATCAGCCGGCACCGCAGCAACTCCCGTGCCACCGTGAGCACGGCCCATATGTTCTCCTGCTCCCGTCGGGTGTGTGGCGCCGCTGCTGTGGCGTGGCTTGCGGCCATTGCAATGGCTCACGCTTGTTGTGGAGTGGGGTGGATAACGCCTGGCCGTGCTGCCCGCGCCCCTCAGCGTTCGCGCTGCCTCGAGCGCGGGGTTGAGATCTTCATGGGCAGGTGGCACCGCCCGGGCTGCCAGGCTGCCCATTGGTCGGAGTTAGCCCTTGGGTTGCTGGACATCTGGGCAACAGAGCTTCGACAGGTCGATTGGTGGGGAAGAGTCTCCGGCGCACCCCTACCCGGCGTGCCAAATGTCGGATCTGGGGTTCCGCAGACCCTTGAGGTTCGAACACTGGGGTGCGCGCGAAGGTTTTCTCCCTATCGATCCACGCCCTAGCTCTCTAAGATTTCGCAGAGGAACACGACGAACTCTCAACATAGAAATACATAAGATTTATACTAGTTCGGGTCACCGTTGTGGTGTAACACCCTACTCCAGTGTGGTGGTGGTGGATTGCCTCTTGGGCTAATGATGAACAATATAGAGGGAAGAACAGCCTCCTGAGGTCGAGGTGTTCTTGTGTTTGGTGAGCTTGTGTGCGTGAGGATCGGATTCAGTTTCCGACTGTCAGCGTTCTGGGAACGGGGGTCCCCAGACTTGCCTGCCTGCGGCCCGTGGCGTGGCTGAGCCAGCAGGCCGTACGACCCGTCTTCACTAACAAAGCATCCAAGACCCTCGCGAGGGGCCAAGCCTCGTGAGGCGGACGACGCAAGACCTCCTCTGGAGTGGCCTAGCTAGGCAGGCTCACGAGGACCGGAGATATCAAGGCAAGGCAAACCTCATGAGGCTCTTGTGACGTGAGCCATGACGATCGGCACCAGGCGGGCACCAGCGCACGCAGCGTCCTTGTTTCCTCTTTGGTACAAAGGGGGCAAGTGCAACCGCGGAGTACCGATGCATCAGGCAAAGGTTGTCATTCCGGTGCAACAAGACCAAGACCACAGACTGCAAGACAGAGGTGATCGTGGAGCCCAAAGCAGCGTCACCACCAGAGCTTTGTGCAGGCGAAGACTACTTTTGTCAGGATAGCTTGTACTAGCTGTCCCCCTTCAAATTAGCCCGCCATTGTTGGCTCCCTTCCCTCTTGATATTTCGGAAGAGGACCAGGGCCTCTATAAATAGGACTAGCCACCACAGTGGATGGGGGAACATCATCTTAGCTCGAGGAGAGGCCATAGAGAAGAGACACACAAGTTCATACGCACAAGAACACCTCAACCTCAGGAGGCAGTTCTTCCTTTGTACTGTCCATCATCAGCCCAAGAGGCAATCCACCACCACCACACTGGAGTAGGGTATTACACCACAATGGTGGCCCGAACCAGTATAAACCCTGTGTCTTTCTATGTTGCAAGTTCGTCGAGTTCGTCCGCAAGATCCTAGCGAGTTAGAGCGTAAATTGGTAGGAGGGAAAGACTTCGCGCGCACCCTAGTGTTCGAACATTAAGGGCGGAACCCCACACCCGACATTTGGCACGCCATGTAGGGGTGCGTCGGAGCCTCTTCTTGGCCAATCAGCTCTCCGACGTTCAGCGGCAACGATGTCTGGCGACCCAAGAGCCGGGTCCGACCGCTGGGCAGCCTGGCCGGCCCGGACGGTGCCGCCTGCCATGAAGATCTCGAACTCCCACCCCAGGCGGCGCGGGCGCCACCAAGCTCCGCCGGGCGTGGACAGCGCGGCCAGGCATCATCCACCCTCACCCCACGGCAAGCACGAGCCGTGGCGAGAGCAGCGAGTCACGCCGCTGCAACAGCGCCGCACTCACGGCGGGAGCAAGCGAACATGCGGGCCGCACTCACAGTGGAAAGGGAGCTGCTGCGATGCAGGCTGATGGAGAGCGGCCGTGACACACTGCTTGAGCGTGTTGCTGAACTGCTGTACGCAGCGGCGTCGGGAGCGCCACCCTTCAGCTATCAACTCCCCCAGGCTAATGCAAGGTCGCGCGGCGAGCCTCACCACATCTGAGCGCCATCGACTATGCCCGGGGGCTTCAACAACATCAGCACGGCTGGCGGCATAGGGGGCTCCAACCCCCCCCCCCCCCCCATGCCGCCCTCGACAAGCACGAGCGCAACCTTCACCCCCCATGATCCCGGCCGGATGCCATATCATCATCCCCAGGATGCCATCATGGGCGGAGCAACATGGAGCGTGGGGCACCACGACGAGGTGTTCGGGGTGATGGCCCCGGAAGCCTACGTGCCTCGCATGATGGACCAAGGGTACACACCAGAGGACGATATTGGCTCATTCATTGGAGAAGATTGGGGAGAAGGAGCACTAGGAGTTGAAGCCTTCCAAGAGCCAGCGGAGAACCATGGCGATCGCGCCGGCGACGGCAACTACAGGCTACCGGTAACCTCTCAGGAACAGGCTTACGCTAACCATGGGATACAGATGAATCGGGTTGCAGCACCGATCGATGACCCCGGCACGGCGGCACCCGTCTCAACAAGGGAGACACGCTGGGGGCCACCGAGAGGGACAATAAGGCCCCTCCCTAAGGCACGCAAAACTAGGGGACAACCGAAGGTAGGCCCTCTGCCGGGGTGGCTTCAACGACCCTTCCCCCGGTAGAGGACCCGTGGTCGCTGAGGGAACCACCGGCGTCCTCTTTCCCTCCTTTGTGTCGTCCTGGTCTCCGATCGGCTCAAAGGAGGTCAAGAGTGGCGCAAGGCGGGGCCCTCGTCTGGCGATATGAAGCAAGGCCGGTACCTGCGAAGAAGGCTCGGTGCCTGTGAAGCTCGCCACCCGTGACACTCTCACGTAATAATGAGTTGGGGCTGTACACGCCCCGGAGTCTCAGGAGCGCCGGCCTCAGGCCGTGGGGCTCCCTCCCATGCCTAGTGGGCAGCACTTAGCTCCGCGCTGGTGAGAAGACTTGAAGACCCGAAGACTAGACTAGGTGCGGGACGCGTCCTTTTGCTTTGGATCTCTCTTTCTGTCGCTTTGCTTTCTGATTCTAGACTTAAGTTGAAGCTGAATTTTTATCGTTGCGCGCGGGGGGTGCCTTTTCTCGTTCGAGCCATTTTTCGCCTTCTGGATCTTGTTTGGTTTGGGCTCATGTCCGTCGCCTCTCCCTCGCAAAGATCCTCGCGAGCCAGACCGCGCAGAGCACGCGCTAGCACTACGCCTGGTGCTCACCCCTTCGGCCCCCCCTTCAAACAGGGCGATAAGCTCCGCAGGATTCTCAGGAACTCGTCGCCTCACGACCCAGCCCTAAGCAAGCGCTGACTAAGGTAATTCACGTCGGGAAATTCACCCCTAGCTTCATGAGCTCACGAGGACACATACCCACATCGCAAAGGAAAGTAAAAAAACTACGATTTGCTTACACGAGGGGCTCCCCCTCTCAAAATGCTCTCACAAGTTTTCCAAGGGCCATGCCCGAGTTTTGCGTGCAGAATAAAACAATAGGAGAATATGGGATCAGCAAGAGATATTGCTCGCTACGTCGTCCGTCGACGCGTCGCTCGCATCGTCATCACCTTCGTCGGAATCGTCGCCGCCGCCATCACCGTCGTTGACCACGTCACCTTCGTCTGCGACGACCACGACCCCATCGTTCTCCAAGGTGAAGGCCCTGACCAACGCGTCGAGATGATCCTCTACCCATCGCGCCAAGTCGCCCCGGACGGCAATGGGCACAGGAGCAATGGCGGCATCAAAGTCGAAGTTAGGGTCGGCGTCCAGAAGGTGGTTCAATACACGGGAGAAGGCACGCTAAAGCAGGCCACGACCCCTCTCCTCCACAAGCTACCGAGCTCTGGCAGATTGAGCCTCCAGGCGCGTCACCACCTCGGTGAAGAAGGTCAGGTGGCTAGCGTAGTGACTTGAGTGAGGGGTCGGGGCGTTCTCGTCGCAGATATAACCCAGGGCGGTGTTGGCCTTGTTCCGAAGGTCTTGAAGCATAGGAGCATGCTTGCGCTCCAGCGTTCGGCGTTGGAGCACTTCCTCTCTGTTTTGCCGAGTTATGGCCTCGGCGTCTTCAATTCTTCTCCGGAGGGAAAACAACTCAGTGCGGGCAGAGGCCAGGTCTGCCTGTGCCATAACCAGGGCGGCGGTTGTGGCCTCAACACTCCTCTCGGCCTCGTCCAACTTGGGCCTGAGGGCGGCAGCCCTGCCCGCGCCCTCCTATCTAGCGAGCTCCACCCTCAAGCCATACCTGCCCTCCAAATTAGCGCGAACCACGGCAACCCGGCGATTGATCTGTTCTTCGACTTTGGCCTCGCAGGCCCCGACGGCATCTTTAGCTTGAGCGACTTGACGCTCCCTTGTCTCCAGTCGTTCGAGCTCGAGGCTGCGCTCCACGGCATCCAGGGCCAGCGTCTCCTCGCGCCGCCAGACCTCCTCTTCCTCCGCAGGCATCCCCCTCATCGAGGCAAGGGCGGCCCCGCGCACCTCGACTTGCTGCTCAAGGGCAGCGCTCTAGGCCTGGAGCTCCCACGCACACTCCTCCGCAGCCTCGCAGCGGCGATTGGCCACGTGAGCTTCCTCCAAAGCTCACGAGCGGGCCTCATTGGCAATCTTGAGGGACGCCTCAGCCTCCGCGTTCTCGAGGTCGCGATGATAACAGCCAAGGTTGATGGCCACTCGCAGCTTACGCTGCTCCTCCACCAACCGAAGACCTTTGGCCTCAAGACGAGAGTCGACGCCAGCAAGCTCTTCACCAAGGCGGTTCATCGCGCCCATCACCTCCTGGAAGAGTTCGTGGCGGACCACGCTGCGCCCACGCTCGAGCTTGAATGCTCGCCCCATCTCGTCCTCCACCTCGGGGGCTGCGGGTGGAGCATCAAGTGGCGCGCCATCTCCCGGTTGGGGGCTGGGGGCTGGCGCGGCCCCAGGCAAGGTACTTACTCGTCGATGGCGATGCACAACGCGGTGGGCATTGCTCCCTCCGTGGCCGTTCTCTGCCACTTCTTCTCGCTGCATCTAACTGATCCCCGGCAAAGCTCGGGGTACGTAAGCTTCTAGGCCGTGGCTGTGACGACTAGCGCGGGG